>NW_027066205.1:0-19308 GCF_032884065.1 Artemia franciscana
ACTAAAAACTTTTGACATAGGAAAAGAGCCTTTAATCACATTCTTTACCATTTGCATTCATAAAATAGTCTAATATATTCATTATTTGAACATACGTAGCTATTACCCTCGAAAACTAAAACTTTTGACATAGGAAAAGAGCCTTTAATCACATTCTTTACCATTTGTAATCATAAAATAGTCTAATATCCTTCATTTTTTCAACATACGTAGCTATTACCCTCGAAAACTAAAACTTTTGACATAGGAAAAGAGCCTTTAATCACATTCTTTACCATTTGCAATCATAAAATAGTCTAATATCTTCATTTTTTCAACATACGTAGCTATTACCCTAGAAAACTAAAACTTTTGAAATAGGAAAAGAGCCTTTAATCAAATTCTTTACCATTTGCAATCATAAAATAGTCTAATATCTTCATTTTTTCAACATACGTAGCTATTACCCTCGAAAACTAAAACTTTTGAAATAGGAAAAGAGCCTTAATCACATTCTTTACCATGTGCAATCATAAAATTGTCTAATATCTTCATTATTTCAACATACGTAGCTATTACCCTCAAAAACTAAAACTTTTGACATAGGAAAAGAGCCTTTAATCACATTCTTTACCATTTGCAATCATAAAATAGTCTAATATCTTCATTTTTTCAACATACGTAGCTATTACCCTCGAAAACTAAAACTTTTGAAATAGGAAAAGAGCCTTTAATCACATTCTTTACCATGTGCAATCATAAAATAGTCTAATATCTTCATTTTTTCACAGACAAAGCTATTACCCTCGAAAACTAAAACTTTTGAAATAGGAAAAGAGCCTTTAATCACATTCTTTACCATTTGCAATCATAAAATAGTCTAATATCTTCATTTTTTCAACATACGTAGCTATTACCCTCGAAAACTAAAACTTTTGACATAGGAAAAGAGCCTTTAATCACATTCTTTACCATTTGCAATCATAAAATAGTCTAATATCTTCATTTTTTCAACATACGTAGCTATTACCCTCGAAAACTAAAACTTTTGACATAGGAAAAGAGCCTTTAATCACATTCTTTACCATTTGCAATCATAAAATAGTCTAATATCTTCATTTTTTCAACATACGTAGCTATTACCCTCGAAAACTAAAACTTTTGAAATAGGAAAAGAGCCTTTAATCACATTCTTTACCATGTGCAATCATAAAATAGTCTAATATCTTCATTTTTTCAACATACGTAGCTATTACCCTCGAAAACTAAAACTTTTGAAATAGGAAAAGAGCCTTTAATCACATTCTTTACCATGTGCAATCATAAAATAGTCTAATATCTTCATTTTTTCCACAGACGTAGCTATTACCCTCGAAAACTAAAACTTTTGAAATAGGAAAAGAGCCTTTAATCACATTCTTTACCATTTGCAATCATAAAATAGTCTAATATCTTCATTTTTTCAACATACGTAGCTATTACCCTCGAAAACTAAAACTTTTGACATAGGAAAAGAGCCTTTAATCACATTCTTTACCATGTGCAATCATAAAATAGTCTAATATCTTCATTTTTTCAACATACGTAGCTATTACCCTCGAAAACTAAAACTTTTGAAATAGGAAAAGAGCCTTTAATCACATTCTTTACCATGTGCAATCATAAAATAGTCTAATATCTTCATTTTTTCAACATACGTAGCTATTACCCTCGAAAACTAAAACTTTTGAAATAGGAAAAGAGCCTTTAATCACATTCTTTACCATTTGCAATCATAAAATAGTCTAATATCTTCATTTTTTCAACATACGTAGCTATTACCCTCGAAAACTAAAACTTTTGAAATAGGAAAAGAGCCTTTAATCACATTCTTTACCATTGCAATCATAAAATTGTCTAATATCTTCATTTTTTCAACATACGTAGCTATTACCCTCGAAAACTAAAACTTTTGAAATAGGAAAAGAGCCTTTAATCACATTCTTTACCATGTGCAATCATAAAATAGTCTAATATCTTCATTTTTTCAACATACGTAGCTATTACCCTCGAAAACTAAAACTTTTGAAATAGGAAAAGAGCCTTTAATCACATTCTTTACCATTTGCAATCATAAAATAGTCTAATATCTTCATTTTTTCAACATACGTAGCTATTACCCTCGAAAACTAAAACTTTTGACATAGGAAAAGAGCCTTTAATCACATTCTTTACCATGTGCAATCATAAAATAGTCTAATATCTTCATTTTTTCAACATACGTAGCTATTACCCTCGAAAACTAAAACTTTTGAAATAGGAAAAGAGCCTTTAATCACATTCTTTACCATTTGCAATCATAAAATAGTCTAATATCTTCATTTTTTCAACATACGTAGCTATTACCCTCGAAAACTAAAACTTTTGAAATAGGAAAAGAGCCTTTAATCACATTCTTTACCATGTGCAATCATAAAATTGTCTAATATCTTCATTTTTTCAACATACGTAGCTATTACCCTCGAAAACTAAAACTTTTGAAATAGGAAAAGAGCCTTTAATCACATTCTTTACCATTTGCAATCATAAAATAGTCTAATATCTTCATTTTTTCAACATACGTAGCTATTACCCTCGAAAACTAAAACTTTTGAAATAGGAAAAGAGCCTTTAATCACATTCTTTACCATGTGCAATCATAAAATAGTCTAATATCTTCATTTTTTCCACAGACATAGCTATTACCCTCGAAAACTAAAACTTTTGACATAGGAAAAGAGCCTTTAATCACATTCTTTACCATTTGCAATCATAAAATAGTCTAATATCTTCATTTTTTCAACATACGTAGCTATTACCCTCGAAAACTAAAACTTTTGACATAGGAAAAGAGCCTTTAATCACATTCTTTACCATTTGCATTCATAAAATAGTCTAATATATTCATTATTTCAACATACGTAGCTATTACCCTCGAAAACTAAAACTTTTGACATAGGAAAAGAGCCTTTAATCACATTCTTTACCATTTGTAATCATAAAATAGTCTAATATCTTCATTTTTTCAACATACGTAGCTATTACCCTCGAAAACTAAAACTTTTGACATAGGAAAAGAGCCTTTAATCACATTCTTTACCATTTGCAATCATAAAATAGTCTAATATCTTCATTTTTTCAACATACGTAGCTATTACCCTCGAAAACTAAAACTTTTGACATAGGAAAAGAGCCTTTAATCACATTCTTTACCATTTGCAATCATAAAATAGTCTTATATCTTCATTTTTTCAACATACGTAGCTATTACCCTCGAAAACTAAAACTTTTGAAATAGGAAAAGAGCCTTTAATCACATTCTTTACCATTTGCAATCATAAAATAGTCTAATATCTTCATTTTTTCAACATACGTAGCACTTACCCTCGAAAACTAAAACTTTTGAAATAGGAAAAGAGCCTTTAATCACATTCTTTACCATTTGCAATCATAAAATAGTCTAATATCTTCATTTTTTCAACATACGTAGCTATTACCCTCGAAAACTAAAACTTTTGACAAATAGGAAAAGAGCCTTTAATCACATTCTTTACCATTGCAATCATAAAATTGTCTAATATCTTCATTTTTTCAACATACGTAGCTATTACCCTCGAAAACTAAAACTTTTGAAATAGGAAAAGAGCCTTTAATCACATTCTTTACCATTTGCAATCATAAAATAGTCTAATATCTTCATTTTTTCAACATACGTAGCTATTACCCTCGAAAACTAAAACTTTTGAAATAGGAAAAGAGCCTTTAATCACATTCTTTACCATGTGCAATCATAAAATAGTCTAATATCTTCATTTTTTCACAGACAAAGCTATTACCCTCGAAAACTAAAACTTTTGAAATAGGAAAAGAGCCTTTAATCACATTCTTTACCATTTGCAATCATAAAATAGTCTAATATCTTCATTTTTTCAACATACGTAGCTATTACCCTCGAAAACTAAAACTTTTGAAATAGGAAAAGAGCCTTTAATCACATTCTTTACCATGTGCAATCATAAAATTGTCTAATATCTTCATTTTTTCCACAGACATAGCTATTACCCTCGAAAACTAAAACTTTTGAAATAGGAAAAAGCCTTTAATCACATTCTTTACCATTTGCAATCATAAAATAGTCTAATATCTTCATTTTTTCAACATACGTAGCTATTACCCTCGAAAACTAAAACTTTTGAAATAGGAAAAGAGCCTTTAATCACATTCTTTACCATGTGCAATCATAAAATAGTCTAATATCTTCATTTTTTCAACATACGTAGCTATTACCCTCGAAAACTAAAACTTTTGACATAGGAAAAGAGCCTTTAATCACATTCTTTACCATTTGCAATCATAAAATAGTCTAATATCTTCATTTTTTCAACATACGTAGCTATTACCCTCGAAAACTAAAACTTTTGACATAGGAAAAGAGCCTTTAATCACATTCTTTACCATTTGCAATCATAAAATAGTCTAATATCTTCATTTTTTCAACATACGTAGCTATTACCCTCGAAAACTAAAACTTTTGACATAGGAAAAGAGCCTTTAATCACATTCTTTACCATTTGCAATCATAAAATAGTCTAATATCTTCATTTTTTCAACATACGTAGCTATTACCCTCGAAAACTAAAACTTTTGAAATAGGAAAAGAGCCTTTAATCACATTCTTTACCATTTGCAATCATAAAATAGTCTAATATCTTCATTTTTTCAACATACGTAGCTATTACCCTCGAAAACTAAAACTTTTGAAATAGGAAAAGAGCCTTTAATCACATTCTTTACCATGTGCAATCATAAAATAGTCTAATATCTTCATTTTTTCAACATACATAGCTATTACCCTCGAAAACTAAAACTTTTGAAATAGGAAAAGAGCCTTTAATCACATTCTTTACCATTTGCAATCATAAAATAGTCTAATATCTTCATTTTTTCAACATACGTAGCTATTACCCTCGAAAACTAAAACTTTTGACATAGGAAAAGAGCCTTTAATCACATTCTTTACCATTTGCAATCATAAAATAGTCTAATATCTTCATTTTTTCCACAGACAAAGCTATTACCCTCGAAAACTAAAACTTTTGAAATAGGAAAAGAGCCTTTAATCACATTCTTTACCATTTGCAATCATAAAATAGTCTAATATCTTCATTTTTTCAACATACGTAGCTATTACCCTCGAAAACTAAAACTTTTGAATAGGAAAAGAGCCTTTAATCACATTCTTTACCATGTGCAATCATAAAATAGTCTAATATCTTCATTTTTTCCACAGACAGCTATTACCCTCGAAAACTAAAACTTTTGAAATAGGAAAAGAGCCTTTAATCACATTCTTTACCATTTGCAATCATAAAATAGTCTAATATCTTCATTTTTTCAACATACGTAGCTATTACCCTCGAAAACTAAAACTTTTGACATAGGAAAAGAGCCTTTAATCACATTCTTTACCATTTGCAATCATAAAATAGTCTAATATCTTCATTTTTTCAACATACGTAGCTATTACCCTCGAAAACTAAAACTTTTGACATAGGAAAAGAGCCTTTAATCACATTCTTTACCATTTGCAATCATAAAATAGTCTAATATCTTCATTTTTTCAACATACGTAGCTATTACCCTCGAAAACTAAAACTTTTGAAATAGGAAAAGAGCCTTTAATCACATTCTTTACCATTTGCAATCATAAAATAGTCTAATATCTTCATTTTTTCAACATACGTAGCTATTACCCTCGAAAACTAAAACTTTTGACATAGGAAAAGAGCCTTTAATCACATTCTTTACCATGCAATCATAAAATAGTCTAATATCTTCATTTTTTCAACATACGTAGCTATTACCCTCGAAAACTAAAACTTTTGACATAGGAAAAGAGCCTTTAATCACATTCTTTACCATTTGCAATCATAAAATAGTCTAATATCTTCATTTTTTCAACATACGTAGCTATTACCCTCGAAAACTAAAACTTTTGAAATAGGAAAAGAGCCTTTAATCACATTCTTTACCATTTGCAATCATAAAATAGTCTAATATCTTCATTTTTTCAACATACGTAGCTATTACCCTCGAAAACTAAAACTTTTGAAATAGGAAAAGAGCCTTTAATCACATTCTTTACCATGTGCAATCATAAAATTGTCTAATATCTTCATTTTTTCAACATACGTAGCTATTACCCTCGAAAACTAAAACTTTTGAAATAGGAAAAGAGCCTTTAATCACATTCTTTACCATTTGCAATCATAAAATAGTCTAATATCTTCATTTTTTCAACATACGTAGCTATTACCCTCGAAAACTAAAACTTTTGACATAGGAAAAGAGCCTTTAATCACATTCTTTACCATTTGCAATCATAAAATAGTCTAATATCTTCATTTTTTCAACATACGTAGCTATTACCCTCGAAAACTAAAACTTTTGACATAGGAAAAGAGCCTTTAATCACATTCTTTACCATTTGCAATCATAAAATAGTCTAATATCTTCATTTTTTCAACATACGTAGCTATTACCCTCGAAAACTAAAACTTTTGACATAGGAAAAGAGCCTTTAATCACATTCTTTACCATGTGCAATCATAAAATAGTCTAATATCTTCATTTTTTCAACATACGTAGCTATTACCCTCGAAAACTAAAACTTTTGACATAGGAAAAGAGCCTTTAATCACATTCTTTACCATTTGCAATCATAAAATAGTCTAATATCTTCATTTTTTCAACATACGTAGCTATTACCCTCGAAAACTAAAACTTTTGAAATAGGAAAAGAGCCTTTAATCACATTCTTTACCATTTGCAATCATAAAATAGTCTAATATCTTCATTTTTTCAACATACGTAGCTATTACCCTCGAAAACTAAAACTTTTGAAATAGGAAAAGAGCCTTTAATCACATTCTTTACCATGTGCAATCATAAAATTGTCTAATATCTTCATTTTTTCCACAGACATAGCTATTACCCTCGAAAACTAAAACTTTTGAAATAGGAAAAAAGCCTTTAATCACATTCTTTACCATTTGCAATCATAAAATAGTCTAATATCTTCATTTTTTCAACATACGTAGCTATTACCCTCGAAAACTAAAACTTTTGACATAGGAAAAGAGCCTTTAATCACATTCTTTACCATTTGCATTCATAAAATAGTCTAATATATTCATTATTTCAACATACGTAGCTATTACCCTCGAAAACTAAAACTTTTGACATAGGAAAAGAGCCTTTAATCACATTCTTTACCATTTGTAATCATAAAATAGTCTAATAACTTCATTTTTTCAACATACGTAGCTATTACCCTCGAAAACTAAAACTTTTGACATAGGAAAAGAGCCTTTAATCACATTCTTTACCATTTGCAATCATAAAATAGTCTAATATCTTCATTTTTTCAACATACGTAGCTATTACCCTCGAAAACTAAAACTTTTGAAATTGGAAAAGAGCCTTTAATCACATTATTTACCATTTGCAATCATAAAATAGTCTAATATCTTCATTTTTTCAACATACGTAGCTATTACCCTCGAAAACTAAAACTTTTGACATAGGAGAAAGAGCCTTTAATCACATTCTTTACCATGTGCAATCATAAAATAGTCTTATATCTTCATTTTTTCTACAGACAAAGCTATTACCCTCGAAAACTAAAACTTTTGAAATAGGAAAAGAGCCTTTAATCACATTCTTTATCATTTGCAGTCATAAAATAGTCTAATATCTTCATTTTTTCAACATACGTAGCTCTTACCCCGAAAACTAAAACTTTTGAAATAGGAAAAGAGTCTTTAATCACATTCTTTACCATTTGCAATCATTAAATAGTGTAATATCTTCATTTTTTCAACATACGTAGCTCTTACCCCCGAAAACTAAAACTTTTCAAATAGGAAAAGAGCCTTTAATCACATTCTTTACCATTTGCAATCATAAAATAGTCTAATATCTTCATTTTTTCAACATACGTAGCTATTACCCTCGAAAACTAAAACTTTTGACATAGGAAAAGAGCCTTTAATCACATTCTTTACCATGCAATCATAAAATAGTCTAATATCTTCATTTTTTCAACATACGTAGCTATTACCCTCGAAAACTAAAACTTTTGAAATAGGAAAAGAGCCTTTAATCACATTCTTTACCATTTGCAATCATAAAATAGTCTAATATCTTCATTTTTTCAACATACGTAGCTATTACCCTCGAAAACTAAAACTTTTGACATAGGAAAAGAGCCTTTAATCACATTCTTTACCATTTGCAATCATAAAATAGTCTAATATCTTCATTTTTTCCACAGACAAAGCTATTACCCTCGAAAACTAAAACTTTTGAAATAGGAAAAGAGCCTTTAATCACATTCTTTACCATTTGCAATCATAAAATAGTCTAATATCTTCATTTTTTCAACATACGTAGCTATTACCCTCGAAAACTAAAACTTTTGACATAGGAAAAGAGCCTTTAATCACATTCTTTACCATTTGCATCATAAAATAGTCTAATATATTCATTTTTTCAATATACGTAGCTATTACCCTCGAAAACTAAAACTTTTGACATAGGAAAAGAGCCTTTAATCACATTCTTTACCATTTGCAATCATAAAATAGGTCTAATATCTTCATTTTTTCAACATACGTAGCTATTACCCTCGAAAACTAAAACTTTTGACATAGGAAAAGAGCCTTTAATCACATTCTTTACCATGTGCAATCATAAAATAGTCTAATATCTTCATTTTTTCAACATACGTAGCTATTACCCTCGAAAACTAAAACTTTTGACATAGGAAAAGAGCCTTTAATCACATTCTTTACCATTTGCAATCATAAAATAGTCTAATATCTTCATTTTTTCAACATACAGCTATTACCCTCGAAAACTAAAACTTTTGAAATAGGAAAAGAGCCTTTAATCACATTCTTTACCATTTGCAATCATAAAATAGTCTAATATCTTCATTTTTCCAACATACGTAGCTATTACCCTCGAAAACTAAAACTTTTGAAATAGGAAAAGAGCCTTTAATCACATTCTTTACCATTTGCAACCATAAAATAGTCTAATATCTTCAATTTTTCAACGTACGTAGCTATTACCCTCGAAAACTAAAACTTTTGAAATAGGAAAAGAGCTTTTAATCACATTCTTTACCATGTGCGATCATAAAATTGTCTAATATCTTCATTTTTTCCACAGACAAAGCTCTTACCCTCGAAAACTAAAACTTTTGAAATAGGAAAAGAGCCTTTAATCACATTCTTTACCATTTGCAATCCTAAAATAGTCCAATATCTTCATTTTTTCAACATACGTAGCTATTACCCTCGAAAACTAAAACTTTTGACATAGGAAAAGAGCCTTTAATCACATTCTTTACCATTTGCAATCATAAAATAGTCTAATATCTTCATTTTTTCAACATACGTAGCTATTACCCTCGAAAACTAAAACTTTTGACATAGGAAAAGAGCCTTTAATCACATTATTTACCATTTGCAATCATAAAATAGTCTAATATCTTCATTTTTTCAACATACGTAGCTATTACCCTCGAAAACTAAAACTTTTGAAATTGGAAAAGAGCCTTTAATCACATTATTTACCATTTGCAATCATAAAATAGTCTAATATCTTCATTTTTTCACAACAAAGCTATTACCCTCGAAAACTAAAACTTTTGACATAGGAGAAAGAGCCTTTAATCACATTCTTTACCATGTGCAATCATAAAATAGTCTAATATCTTCATTTTTTCTACAGACAAAGCTATTACCCTCGAAAACTAAAACTTTTGAAATAGGAAAAGAGCCTTTAATCACATTCTTTATCATTTGCAGTCATAAAATAGTCTAATATCTTCATTTTTTCAACATACGTAGCTCTTACCCCCGAAAACTAAAACTTTTGAAATAGGAAAAGAGTCTTTAATCACATTCTTTACCATTTGCAATTATTAAATAGTCTAATATCTTCATTTTTTCAACATACGTAGCTCTTACCCCCGAAAACTAAAACTTTTCAAATAGGAAAAGAGCCTTTAATCACATTCTTTACCATTTGCAATCATAAAATAGTCTAATATCTTCATTTTTTCAACATACGTAGCTATTACCCTCGAAAACTAAAACTTTTGAAATAGGAAAAGAGCCTTTAATCACATTCTTTACCATGTGCAATCATAAAATAGTCTAATATCTTCATTATTTCAACATACGTAGCTATTACCCTCAAAAACTAAAACTTTTGACATAGGAAAAGAGCCTTTAATCACATTCTTTACCATTTGCAATCATAAAATAGTCTAATATCTTCATTTTTTCAACATACGTAGCTATTACCCTCGAAAACTAAAACTTTTGAAATAGGAAAAGAGCCTTTAATCACATTCTTTACCATGTGCAATCATAAAATAGTCTAATATCTTCATTTTTTCAACATACCTAGCTATTACCCTCGAAAACTAAAACTTTTGACATAGGAAAAGAGCCTTTAATCACATTCTTTACCATTTGCAATCATAAAATAGTCTAATATCTTCATTTTTTCCACAGACAAAGCTCTTACCCTCGAAAACTAAAACTTTTGAAATAGGAAAAGAGCCTTTAATTACATTCTTTACCATTTGCAGTCCTAAAATAGTCTAATATCTTCATTTTTTCAACATACGTAGCTATTACCCTCGACAACTAAAACTTTTGACATAGGAAAAGAGCTTTTAATCACATTCTTTACCATGTGCAATCATAGAATTGTCTAATATCTTCATTTTTTCAACATACGTAGCTATAACCCTCGAAAACTAAAACTTTTGAAATAGGAAAAGAGCCTTTAATCACATTCTTTACCATGTGCAATCATAAAATAATCTAATATCTTCATTTTTTCCACAGACATAGCTAATACCCTCGAAAACTAAAACTTTTGAAATAGGAAAAGAGCCTTTAATCACATTCTTTGCCATTTGCAATCATAAAATAGTCTAATATCTTCATTTTTTCAACATACGTAGCTATTACCCTCGAAAACTAAAACTTTTGACATAGGAAAAGAGCCTTTAATCACATTCTTTACCATTTGCAATCATAAAATAGTCTAATATCTTCATTTTTTCAACATACGTAGCTATTACCCTAGAAAACTAAAACTTTTGACATAGGAAAAGAGCCTTTAATGACATTCTTTACCATTTGCAATCATAAAATAGTCTAATATCTTCATTTTTTCAACATACGTAGCTATTACCCTCGAAAACTAAAACTTTTGAAATAGGAAAAGAGCCTTTAATCACATTCTTTACCATTTGCAATCATAAAATAGTCTAATATCTTCATTTTTTCAACATACGTAGCTATTACCCTCGAAAACTAAAACTTTTGAAAGGAAAAGAGCCTTTAATCACATTCTTTACCATTTGCAATCATAAAATAGTCTAATATCTTCATTTTTTCAACATACGTAGCTATTACCCTCGAAAACTAAAACTTTTGAAATAGGAAAAGAGCCTTTAATCACATTCTTTACCATTTGCAATCATAAAATAGTCTAATATCTTCATTTTTTCAACATACGTAGCTATTACCCTCGAAAACTAAAACTTTTGAAATAGGAAAAGAGCCTTTAATCACATTCTTTACCATTTGCAATCATAAAATAGTCTAATATCTTCATTTTTTCAACATACGTAGCTATTACCCTCGAAAACTAAAACTTTTGAAATAGGAAAAGAGCCTTTAATCACATTCTTTACCATTTGCAATCATAAAATAGTCTAATATCTTCATTTTTTCAACATACGTAGCTATTACCCTCGAAAACTAAAACTTTTGAAATAGGAAAAGAGCCTTTAATCACATTCTTTACCATTTGCAATCATAAAATAGTCTAATATCTTCATTTTTTCAACATACGTAGCTATTACCCTCGAAAACTAAAACTTTTGACATAGGAAAAGAGCCTTTAATCACATTCTTTACCATTTGCAATCATAAAATAGTCTAATATCTTCATTTTTTCAACATACGTAGCTATTACCCTCGAAAACTAAAACTTTTGACATAGGAAAAGAGCCTTTAATCACATTCTTTACCATGTGCAATCATAAAATAGTCTAATATCTTCATTTTTTCAACATACGTAGCTATTACCCTCGAAAACTAAAACTTTTGACATAGGAAAAGAGCCTTTAAGCACATTCTTTACCATTTGCAATCATAAAATAGTCTAATATCTTCATTTTTTCACAGACGTAGCTATTACCCTCGAAAACTAAAACTTTTGAAATAGGAAAAGAGCCTTTAATCACATTCTTTACCATTTGCAATCATAAAATAGTCTAATATCTTCATTTTTTCAACATACGTAGCTATTACCCTCGACAACTAAAACTTTTGACATAGGAAAAGAGCTTTTAATCACATTCTTTACCATGTGCAATCATAAAATTGTCTAATATCTTCATTTTTTCAACATACGTAGCTATAACCCTCGAAAACTAAAACTTTTGAAATAGGAAAAGAGCCTTTAATCACATTCTTTACCATGTGCAATCATAAAATAATCTAATATCTTCATTTTTTCCACAGACATAGCTAATACCCTCGAAAACTAAAACTTTTGAAATAGGAAAAGAGCCTTTAATCACATTCTTTGCCATTTGCAATCATAAAATAGTCTAATATCTTCATTTTTTCAACATACGTAGCTATTACCCTCGAAAACTAAAACTTTTGACATAGGAAAAGAGCCTTTAATCACATTCTTTACCATGTGCAATCATAAAATAGTCTAATATCTTCATTTTTTCCACTGACATAGCTATTACCCTCGAAAACTAAAACTTTTGAAATAGGAAAAGAGCCTTTAATCACATTCTTTACCATTTGCAATCATAAAATAGTCTAATATCTTCATTTTTTCAACATACGTAGCTATTACCCTCGAAAACTAAAACTTTTGAAATAGGAAAAGAGCCTTTAATCACATTCTTTACCATGTGCAATCATAAAATTGTCTAATATCTTCATTTTTTCCAAAGACAAAGCTATTACCCTCAAAAACTAAAACTTTTGAAATAGGAAAAGAGCCTGTAACCACATTCTTTACCATGTGCAATCATAAAATTGTCTAATATCTTCATTTTTTCCACAGACAAAGCTCTTACCCTCCAAAACTAAAACTTTTGACATAGGAAAAGAGCCTTTAATCACATTCTTTACCATGTGCAATCATAAAATAGTCTAATATCTTCATTTTTTCCACAGACAAAGCTATTACCCTCGAAAACTAAAACTTTTGAAATAGGAAAAGAGCCTTTAATCACATTCTTTACCATTTGCAATCATAAAATAGTCTAATATCTTCATTTTTTCAACATACGTAGCTATTACCCTCGAAAACTAAAACTTTTGACATAGGAAAAGAGCCTTTAATCACATTCTTTACCATTTGCAATCATAAAATAGTCTAATATCTTCATTTTTTCAACATACGTAGCTATTACCCTCGAAAACTAAAACTTTTGAAATAGGAAAAGAGCCTTTAATCACATTCTTTACCATGTGCAATCATAAAATTGTCTAATATCTTCATTTTTTCAACATACGCAGCTATTGCCCTCGAAAACTAAAACTTTTGACATAGGAAAAGAGCCTTTAATCACATTCTTTACCATTTGCAATCATAAAATAGTCTAATATCTTCATTTTTTCAACATACGTAGCTATTAACCTCGAAAACTAAAACTTTTGAAATAGGAAAAGAGCCTTTAATCACATTCTTTACCATTTGCAATCATAAAATAGTCTAATATCTTCATTTTTTCAACATACGTAGCTATTACCCTCGAAAACTAAAACTTTTGACATAGGAAAAGAGCCTTTAATCACATTCTTTACCAAGTGCAATCATAAAATAGTCTAATATCTTCATTTTTTCAACATACGTAGCTATTACCCTCGAAAACTAAAACTTTTGACATAGGAAAAGAGCCTTTAATCACATTCTTTACCATTTGCAATCATAAAATAGTCTAATATCTTCATTTTTTCAACATACGTAGCTATTACCCTAGAAAACTAAAACTTTTGAAATAGGAAAAGAGCCTTTAATCAAATTCTTTACCATTTGCAATCATAAAATAGTCTAATATCTTCATTTTTTCAACATACGTAGCTATTACCCTCGAAAACTAAAACTTTTGAAATAGGAAAAGAGCCTTTAATCACATTCTTTACCATGTGCAATCATAAAATTGTCTAATATCTTCATTTTTTCCACAGACATAGCTATTACCCTCGCAAACTAAAACTTTTGAAATAGGAAAAAAGCCTTTAATCACATTCTTTACCATTTGCAATCATAAAATAGTCTAATATCTTCATTTTTTCAACATACGTAGCTATTACCCTCGAAAACTAAAACTTTTGAAATAGGAAAAGAGCCTTTAATCACATTCTTTACCATTTGCAATCATAAAATAGTCTAATATCTTCATTTTTTCAACATACGTAGCTATTACCCTCGAAAACTAAAACTTTTGAAATAGGAAAAGAGCCTTTAATCACATTCTTTACCATGTGCAATCATAAAATAGTCTAATATCTTCATTTTTTCACATACGTAGCTATTACCCTCGAAAACTAAAACTTTTGAAATAGGAAAAGAGCCTTTAATCACATTCTTTACCATTTGCAATCATAAAATAGTCTAATATCTTCATTTTTTCAACATACGTAGCTATTACCCTCGAAAACTAAAACTTTTGACATAGGAAAAGAGCCTTTAATCACATTCTTTACCATTTGTAATCATAAAATAGTCTAATAACTTCATTTTTTCAACATACGTAGCTATTACCCTCGAAAACTAAAACTTTTGACATAGGAAAAGAGCCTTTAATCACATTCTTTACCATTTGCAATCATAAAATAGTCTAATATCTTCATTTTTTCAACATACGTAGCTATTACCCTCGAAAACTAAAACTTTTGACATAGGAAAAGAGCCTTTAATCATATTCTTTACCATGTGCAATCATAAAATAGTCTAATATCTTCATTTTTTCAACATACATAGCTATTACCCTCGAAAACTAAAACTTTTGACATAGGAAAAGAGCCTTTAATCACATTCTTTACCATTTGCAATCATAAAATAGTCTAATATCTTCATTTTTTCCACAGACAAAGCTCTTACCCTCGAAAACTAAAACTTTTGAAATAGGAAAAGAGCCTTTAATCACATTCTTTACCATTTGCAATCATAAAATAGTCTAATATCTTCATTTTTTCAACATACGTAGCTATTACCCTCGAAAACTAAAACTTTTGACATAGGAAAAGAGCCTTTAATCACATTCTTCACCATTTGCAACCATAAAATAGTCTAATTTCTTCAATTTTTCAACGTACGTAGCTATTACCCTCGAAAACTAAAACTTTTGAAATAGGAAAAGAGCTTTTAATCACATTCTTTACCATGTGCGATCATAAAATTGTCTAATATCTTCATTTTTTCCACAGACAAAGCTCTTACCCTCGAAAACTAAAACTTTTGAAATAGGAAAAGAGCCTTTAATCACATTCTTTACCATTTGCAATCCTAAAATAGTCCAATATCTTCATTTTTTCAACATACGTAGCTATTACCCTCGAAAACTAAAACTTTTGACATAGGAAAAGAGCCTTTAATCACATTCTTTACCATTTGCAATCATAAAATAGTCTAATATCTTCATTTTTTCAACATACGTAGCTATTACCCTAGAAAACTAAAACTTTTGACATAGGAAAAGAGCCTTTAATGACATTCTTTACCATTTGCAATCATAAAATAGTCTAATATCTTCATTTTTTCAACATACGTAGCTATTAGCCTCGAAAACTAAAACTTTTGAAATAGGAAAAGAGCCTTTAATCACATTCTTTACCATGTACAATCATAAAATTGTCTAATATCTTCATTTTTTCATCATACGTAGCTATTACCCTCGAAAACTAAAACTTTTGACATAGGAAAAGAGCCTTTAATCACATTCTTTACCATTTGCAATCATAAAATAGTCTAATATCTTCATTTTTTCAACACACGTAGCTATTACCCTCGAAAACTAAAACTTTTGAAATTGGAAAAGAGCCTTTAATCACATTATTTACCATTTGCAATCATAAAATAGTCTAATATCTTCATTTTTTCAACATACGTAGCTATTACCCTCGAAAACTAAAACTTTTGATATAGGAGAAAGAGCCTTTAATCACATTCTTTACCATGTGCAATCATAAAATAGTCTTATATCTTCATTTTTTCTACAGACGAAGCTATTACCCTCGAAAACTAAAACTTTTGAAATAGGAAAAGAGCCTTTAATCACATTCTTTATCATTTGCAGTCATAAAATAGTCTAATATCTTCATTTTTTCAACATACGTAGCTCTTACCCCCGAAAACTAAAACTTTTGAAATAGGAAAAGAGTCTTTAATCACATTCTTTACCATTTGCAATCATTAAATAGTGTAATATCTTCATTTTTTCAACATACGTAGCTCTTACCCCCGAAAACTAAAACTTTTCAAATAGGAAAAGAGCCTTTAATCACATTCTTTACCATTTGCAATCATAAAATAGTCTAATATCTTCATTTTTTCAACATACGTAGCTATTACCCTCGAAAACTAAAACTTTTGACATAGGAAAAGAGCCTTTAATCACATTCTTTACCATGTGCAATCATAAAATAGTCTAATATCTTCATTTTTTCAACATACGTAGCTATTACCCTCGAAAACTAAAACTTTTGACATAGGAAAAGAGCCTTTAATCACATTCTTTACCATTTGCAATCATAAAATAGTCTAATATCTTCATTTTTTCAACATACGTAGCTATTACCCTCGAAAACTAAAACTTTTGAAATAGGAAAAGAGCCTTTAATCACATTCTTTACCATGTGCAATCATAAAATAGTCTAATATCTTCATTTTTTCAACATACCTAGCTATTACCCTCGAAAACTAAAACTTTTGACATAGGAAAAGAGCCTTTAATCACATTCTTTACCATTTGCAATCATAAAATAGTCTAATATCTTCATTTTTTCCACAGACAAAGCTCTTACCCTCGAAAACTAAAACTTTTGAAATAGGAAAAGAGCCTTTAATTACATTCTTTACCATTTGCAATCATAAAATAGTCTAATATCTTCGTTTTTTCAACATACGTAGCTATTACCCTCGAAAACTAAAACTTTTGACATAGGAAAAGAGCCTTTAATCACATTTTTTACCATGTGCAATCATAAAATAGTCTAATATCTTCATTTTTTCCACTGACATAGCTATTACCCTCGAAAACTAAAACTTTTTAAATAGGAAAAGAGCTTTAATCACATTCTTTACCATTTGCAATCATAAAATAGTCTAATATCTTCATTTTTTCAACATACGTAGCTATTACCCTCGAAAACTAAAACTTTTGAAATAGGAAAAGAGCCTTTAATCACATTCTTTACCATGTGCAATCATAAAATTGTCTAATATCTTCATTTTTGTCACAGACAAAGCTATTACCCTCGAAAACTAAAACTTTTGAAATAGGAAAAGAGCCTTTAACCACATTCTTTACCATTTGCAATCATAAAATAGTCTAATATCTTCATTTTTTCAACATACCCAGCTATTACCCCCGAAAACTAAAACTTTTGACATAGGAAAAGAGCCTTTAATCACATTCTTTACCATTTGCAATCATAAAATAGTCTAATATCTTCATTTTTTCAACATACGTAGCTATTACCCTCGAAAACTAAAACTTTTGACAGAGGAAAAGAGCCTTTAATAACATTCTTTACCATTTGCAATCATAAAATAGTCTAATTCTTCATTTTTTCAACATACGTAGCTATTACCCTCGAAAACTAAACTTTTTGAAATAGGAAAAGAGCCTTTAATCACATTCTTTACCATGTGCAGTCATAAAATAGTCTAATTTCTTCATTTTTTCAACATACGTAGCTATTACCCTCGAAAACTAAAACTTTTGACATAGGAAAAGAGCCTTTAATCGCATTCTTTACATGTGCAATCATAAAATTGTCTAATATCTTCATTTTTTCCACAGACAAAGCCATTACCCTCGAAAACTAAAACTTTTGAAATAGGAAAAGAGCCTTTAATCACATTCTTTACCATTTGCAATCATAGAATAGTCTAATATCTTCATTTTTTCAACATACTTAGCTATTACCCTCGAAAACTAAAACTTTTGAAATAGGAAAAGAGCCTTTAATCACATTCTTTACCATGTGCAATCATAAAATAGTCTAATATCTTCATTTTTTCCACAGACGTAGCTATTACCCTCGAAAACTAAAACTTTTGAAATAGGAAAAGAGCCTTTAATCACATTCTTTACCATTTGCAATCATAAAATAGTCTAATATCTTCATTTTTTCAACATACGTAGCTATTACCCTCGAAAACTAAAACTTTTGAAATAGGAAAAGAGCCTTTAATACATTCTTTACCATTTGCAATCATAAAATAGTCTAATATCTTCATTTTTTCAACATACGTAGCTATTACCCTCGAAAACTAAAACTTTTGAAATAGGAAAAGAGCCTTTAATCACATTCTTTACCATGTGCAATCATAAAATAGTCTAATATCTTCATTTTTTCAACATACATAGCTATTACCCTCGAAAACTAAAACTTTTGACATAGGAAAAGAGCCTTTAATCACATTCTTTACCATTTGCAATCATAAAATAGTCTAATATCTTCATTTTTTCAACATACGTAGCTATTACCCTCGAAAACTAAAACTTTTGACATAGGAAAAGAGCCTTTAATCATTCTTTACCATTTGCAATCATAAAATAGTCTAAAATCTTCATTTTATCAACATACGTAGGTATTACCCTCGAAAACTAAAACTTTTGACATAGAAAAAGAGCCTTTAATCACATTCTTTAACATTTGCAACCATAAAATAGTCTTTACTATTAATAGGAAAAGAGCCTTTAATCACATTCTTTACCATGTGCAATCATAAAATAGTCTAATATCTTCATTTTTTCCACAGACATAGCTATTACCCTCGAAAACTAAAACTTTTGAAATAGGAAAAGAGCCTTTAATCACATTCTTTACCATTTGCAATCATAAAATAGTCTAATATCTTCAATTTTTTCAACATACGTAGCTCTTACCCTCGAAAACTAAAACTTTTGAAATAGGAAAAGAGCCTTTAATCACATTCTTTACCATTTGC
>NW_027066206.1:0-19324 GCF_032884065.1 Artemia franciscana
TTGCAATCATAAAATAGTCTAATATCTTCATTTTTTCAACCTAGGTAGATATTACCCTCGAAAACTAAAACTTTTGACATAGGAAAAGAGCCTTTAATCACATTCTTTACCATGTGCATTCATAAAATTGTCTGATATCTTCATTTTTTCAACATACTTAGCAATTACCCTCAAAAACCAAAACTTTTGAAATAGGAAAAGAGCCTTTAATCACATTCTTTACCATTTGCAATCATAAAATTGTCTAATATCTTCATTTTTTTAAAATACGTAGCTATTACCCTCTAAAACTAAAACTTTTGAAATAGGAAAAGAGCCTTTAATCACATTCTTTACCATTTGCAATCATAAAATAGTCTAATATCTTCATTTTTTCAACATACGTAGCTATTACCCTCGAAAACTAAAACTTTGACATAGGAAAAGAGCCTTTAATCACATTCTTTACCATTTGCAATCATAAAATAGTCTAATATCTTCATTTTTTCGACCTAGGTAGATATTACCCTCAAAAACTAAGACTTTTGACATAGGAAAAGAGCCTTTAATCACATTCTTTACTATGTGCATTCATAAAATTGTCTGATATCTTCATTTTTTCAACATACTTAGCAATTACCTTCAAAACCAAAACTTTTGAAATAGGAAAAGAGCCTTTAATCACATTCTTTACCATTTGCAATCATAAAATTGTCTAATATCTTCATTTTTTTTTAAATACGTAGCTATTACCCTCTAAAACTAAAACTTTTGAAATAGGAAAAGAGCCTTTAATCACATTCTTTACCATGTGCAATCATAAAATAGTCTAATATCTTCATTTTTTCAACATACGTAGCTATTACCCTCGAAAACTAAAACTTTTGACATAGGAAAAGAGCCTTTAAGCACATTCTTTACCATTTGCAATCATAAAATAGTCTAATATCTTCATTTTTCCAACATACGTAGCTATTACAATCGAAAACTAAAACTTTTGACATAGGAAAAGAGCCCTTAATCACATTCTTTACCATGTGCAATCATAAAATAGTCTAATATCTTCATTTTTTCAACATACGTAGCTATTACCCTCGAAAACTAAAACTTTTGACATACGAAAAGAGCCTTTAAGCACATTCTTTACCATTTTCAATCATAAAATAGTCTAATATCTTCATTTTTCCAACATACGTAGCTATTACAATCGAAAACTAAAACTTTTGACATAGGAAAAGAGCCTTTAATCACATTCTTTACCATGTGCAATCATAAAATAGTCTAATATCTTCATTTTTTCAACATACGTAGCTATTACCCTCGAAAACTAAAACTTTTGACATAGGAAAAGAGCCTTTAATCACATTCTTTACCATTTACAATCATAAAATAGTCTAATATCTTCATTTTTTCAACATATGTAGCTATTACCCTCGAAAACTAAAACTTTTGACATAGGAAAAGAGCCTTTAAGCACATTCTTTACCATGTGCAATCATAAAATAGTCTAATATCTTCATTTTTCCAACATACGTAGCTATTACCCTCGAAAACTAAAACTTTTGACATAGGAAAAGAGCCTTTAATCACATTCTTTACCATTTGCAATCATAAAATTGTCTAATATCTTCATTTTTTTAACATACGTAGCTATTACCCTCGAAAACTAAAACTTTTGACATAGGAAAAGAGTCTTTAATCAGATTCTTTACCATGTGCAATCATAAAATAGTCCAATATCTTCATTTTTTCAACATACGTAGCTATTACCCTCGAAAACTAAAACTTTTGAAATAGGAAAAGAGCCTTTAATCACATTCTTTACTATGTGCAATCATAAAATAGTCTAATATCTTCATTTTTTCAACATACGTAGCTATTACCCTCGAAAACTAAAACTTTTGACATAGGAAAAGAGCCTTTAATCACATTCTTTACCATTTGCAATCATAAAATTGTCTAATATCTTCATTTTTTTAACATAAGTAGCTATTACCCTCAAAAACTAAAACTTTTGAAATAGGAAAAGAGCCTTTAATCACATTCTTTACCATGTGCAATCATAAAATAGTCTAATATCTTCATTTTTTCAACATACGTAGCTATTACCCTCGAAAACTAAAACTTTTGACATAGGAAAAGAGCCTTTAATCACATTCTTTACCATTTGCAATCATAAAATAGTTTAATATCTTCATTTTTTCAATATACGTAGCTATTACCCTCGAAAACTAAAACTTTTGACATAGGAAAAGAGCCTTTAATCACATTCTTTACCATTTGCAATCATAAAATTGTCTAATATCTTCATTTTTTTAACATACGTAGCTATTACCCTCGAAAACTAAAACTTTTGAAATAGGAAAAGAGCCTTTAATCACATTCTTTACCATGTGCAATCATAAAATAGTCTAATATCTTCATTTTTTTCAACATACGTAGCTATTACCCTCGAAAACTAAAACTTTTGACATAGGAAAAGAGCCTTTAATCACATTCTTTACCATTTGCAATCATAAAATAGTCTAATATCTTCATTTTTTCAACATACGTAGCTATTACTCTCGAAAACTAAAACTTTTGACCTAGGAAAAGAGCCTTTAAGCACATTCTTTACCATTTGCAATCATAAAATAGTCCAATATCTTCATTTTTCCAACATACGTAGCTATTACAATCGAAAACTAAAACTTTTGACATAGGAAAAGAGCCTTTAATCACATTCTTTACCATGTGCAATCATAAAATAGTCTAATATCTTCATTTTTTCAACATACGTAGCTATTACCCTCGAAAACTAAAACTTTTGACATAGGAAAAGAGCCTTTAATCACATTCTTTACCATTTGCAATCATAAAAGAGTCTAATATCTTCATTTTTTTAACATACGTAGCTATTACCCTCGAAACCTAAAACTTTTGGCATAGGAAAAGAGCCTTTAATAACATTCTTTACCATTTGCAATCATAAAATAGTCTATTATCTTCATTTTTTCAACATACGTAGCTATTACCCTCGAAAACTAAAACTTTTGACATAGGAAAAGAGCCTTTAATCACATTCTTTACAATTTGCAATCATAAAATAGTCTAATATCTTAATTTTTTCAACATACGTAGCTATTACCCTCGAAAACTAAAACTTTTGACATAGGAAAAGAGCCTTTAATCACATTTTTTACCATTTGCAATCATAAAATAGTCTGATATCTTCATTTTTTCAACATACGTAGCTATTTCCCTCGAAAACTAAAACTTTTGAAATAGGAAAAGAGCCTTTAATCACATTCTTTACCATTTGCAATCATAAAATAGTCTAATATCTTCATTTTTTTCAACTTACGTAGCTATTACCCTCGAAAACTAAAACTTTTGACATAGGAAAAGAGCCTTTAATCACATTCTTTACCATTTGCAATCATAAAATTGTCTAATATCTTCATTTTTTTAACATACGTAGCTATTACCCTCGAAACTAAAACTTTTGAAATAGGAAAAGAGCCTTTAATCAGATTCTTTACCATGTGCAATCATAAAATAGTCTAATATCTTCATTTTTTCAACATACGTAGCTATTACCCTCGAAAACTAAAACTTTTGAAATAGGAAAAGAGCCTTTAATCACATTCTTTACCATGTGCAATCATAAAATAGTCTAATATCTTCATTTTTCAACATACGTAGCTATTACCCTTGAAAACTAAAACTTTTGAAATAGGAAAAGGGCCTTTAATCACATTTTTTACCATGTGCAATCATAAAATAGTCTAATATCTTCATTTTTTCAACATACGTAGCTATTACCCTCGAAAACTAAAACTTTTGACATAGGAAAAGAACCTTTAAGCACATTCTTTACCATTTGCAATCATAAAATAGTCTAATATCTTTATTTTTCCAACATACGTAGCTATTACCCTCGAAAACTAAAACTTTTGACATAGGAAAAGAGCCTTTAATCACATTCTTTACCATTTGCAATCATAAAATAGTCTAATATCTTCATTTTTTCAACATACGTAGCTATTACCCTCGAAAACTAAAACTTTTGACATAGGAAAAGAGCCTTTAATCACATTCTTTACCATTTGCAATCATAAAATGGTCTAATATCTTCATTTTTTCAACATACTTAGCTATTACCTTCGAATACTAAAACTTTTGACATAGGAAAAGAGCCTTTAATCACATTCTTTACCATTTGCAATCATAAATAGTCTAATATCTTCATTTTTTCAACATACGTAGCTATTACCCTCGAAAACTAAAACTTTTGACATAGGAAACGAGCCTTGAAGCACATTCTTTACCATGTGCAATCATAAAATAGTCTAATATCTTCATTTTTCCAACATACGTAGCTATTACCCTCGAAAACTAAAACTTTTGACATAGGAAAAGAGCCTTTAATCACATTCTTTACCATGTGCAATCATATAATAGTCTAATATCTTCATTTTTTCAACATACTTAGCTATTACCCTCGAAAACTCAAACTTTTGACATAGGAAAAGAGCCTTTAATCACATTCTTTACCATTTGCAATCATAAATAGTCTAATATCTTCATTTTTTCAACATACGTAGCTATGACCCTCGAAAACTAAAACTTCTGACATAGGAAAAGAGCCTTTAATCACATTCTTTACCATTTGCAATCATAAAATAGTCTAATATCTTCATTTTTTCAACATACGTAGCTATTACCCTCGAAAACTAAAACTTTGACATAGGAAAAGAGCCTTTAATCACATTCTTTACCATTTGCAATCATAAAATAGTCTAATATCTTCATTTTTTCAACCTAGGTAGATATTACCCTCGAAAACTAAAACTTTTGACATAGGAAAAGAGCCTTTAATCACATTCTTTACCATGTGCATTCATAAAATTGTCTGATATCTTCATTTTTTCAACATACTTAGCAATTACCCTCAAAAACCAAAACTTTTGAAATAGGAAAAGAGCCTTTAATCACATTCTTTACCATTTGCAATCATAAAATTGTCTAATATCTTCATTTTTTTTTAAATACGTAGCTATTACCCTCTAAAACAAAAACTTTTGAAATAGGAAAAGAGCCTTTAATCACATTCTTTACCATGTGCAATCATAAAATAGTCTAATATCTTCATTTTTTCAACATACGTAGCTATTACCCTCGAAAACTAAAACTTTTGACATAGGAAAAGAGCCTTTAAGCACATTCTTTACCATTTGCAATCATAAAATAGTCTAATATCTTCATTTTTCCAACATACGTAGCTATTACAATCGAAAACTAAAACTTTTGACATAGGAAAAGAGCCTTTAATCACATTCTTTACCATGTGCAATCATAAAATAGTCTAATATCTTCATTTTTTCAACATACGTAGCTATTACCCTCGAAAACTAAAACTTTTGACATACGAAAAGAGCCTTTAAGCACATTCTTTACCATTTTCAATCATAAAATAGTCTAATATCTTCATTTTTCCAACATACGTAGCTATTACCCTCGAAAACTAAACTTTTGACATAGGAAAAGAGCCTTTAATCACATTCTTTACCATTTGCAATCATAAAATTGTCTAATATCTTCATTTTTTTAACATACGTAGCTATTACCCTCGAAAACTAAAACTTTTGAAATAGGAAAAGAGCCTTTAATCACATTCTTTACCATGTGCAATCATAAAATAGTCTAATATCTTCATTTTTTCAACATACGTAGCTATTACCCTCGAAAACTAAAACTTTGACATAGGAAAAGAGCCTTTAATCACATTCTTTACCATTTGCAATCATAAAATAGTCTAATATCTTCATTTTTTCAATATACGTAGCTATTACCCTCGAAAACTAAAACTTTTGACATAGGAAAAGAGCCTTTAATCACATTCTTTACCATGTGCAATCATAAAATAGTCTAATATCTTCATTTTTTCAACATACGTAGCTATTACCCTCTAAAACTAAAACTTTTGAAATAGGAATAGAGCCTTTAATCACATTCTTTACCATGTGCAATCATAAAATAGTCTAATATCTTCATATCTTCATTTTTCCAACATACGTAGCTATTACAATCGAAAACTAAAACTTTTGACATAGGAAAAGAGCCTTTAATCACATTCTTTACCATGTGCAATCATAAAATAGTCTAATATCTTCATTTTTTCAACATACGTAGCTATTACCCTCGAAAACTAAAACTTTTGACATACGAAAAGAGCCTTTAAGCACATTCTTTACCATTTGCAATCATAAAATAGTCTAATATCTTCATTTTTCCAACATACGTAGCTATTACAATCGAAAACTAAAACTTTTGACATAGGAAAAGAGCCTTTAATCACATTCTTTACCATGTGCAATCATAAAATAGTCTAATATCTTCATTTTTTCAACATACGTAGCTATTACCCTCGAAAACTAAAACTTTTGACATAGGAAAAGAGCCTTTAATCACATTCTTCACCATTTGCAATCATAAAATTGTCTAATATCTTCATTTTTTTAACATACGTAGCTATTACCCTCGATACTAAAACTTTTGAAATAGGAAAAGAGCCTTTAATCAGATTCTTTACCATGTGCAATCATAAAATAGTCTAATATCTTCATTTTTTCAACATACGTAGCTATTACCCTCGAAAACTAAAACTTTTGAAATAGGAAAAGAGCCTTCAATCACATTCTTTACCATGTGCAATCATAAAATAGTCTAATATCTTCATTTTTCAACATACGTAGCTATTACCCTTGAAAACTAAAACTTTTGAAATAGGAAAAGGGCCTTTAATCACATTCTTTACCATGTGCAATCATAAAATAGTCTAATATCTTCATTTTTTCAACATACGTAGCTATTACCCTCGAAAACTAAAACTTTTGACATAGGGAAAGAGCCTTTAATCACATTCTTTACCATTTGCAATCATAAAATAGTCTAATATCTTCATTTTTTCAACATATGTAGCTATTACCCTCGAAAACTAAAACTTTTGACATAGGAAAAGAGCCTTTAATCACATTCTTTACCATTTGCAATCATAAAATAGTCTAATATCTTCATTTTTTCAACATACGTAGCTATTACCCTCGAAAACTAAAACTTTTGACATAGGAAAAGAGCCTTTAAGCACATTCTTTACAATGTGCAATCATAAAATAGTCTAATATCTTTATTTTTCCAACATACGTAGCTATTACCCTCGAAAACTAAAACTTTTGACATAGGAAAAGAGCCTTTAATCACATTCTTTACCATTTGCAATCATAAAATTGTCTAATATCTTCATTTTTTTAACATACGTAGCTATTACCCTCGAAAACTAAAACTTTTGAAATAGGAAAGAGCCTTTAATCACATTCTTTACCATGTGCAATCATAAAATAGTCTAATATCTTCATTTTTTCAACATACGTAGCTATTACCCTCGAAAACTAAAACTTTTGACATAGGAAAAGAGCCTTTAATCACATTCTTTACCATTTGCAATCATAAAATAGTCTAATATCTTCATTTTTCAATATACGTAGCTATTACCCTCGAAAACTAAAACTTTTGACATAGGAAAAGAGCCTTTAATCACATTCTTTACCATTTGCAATCATAAAATTGTCTAATATCTTCATTTTTTTAACATACGTAGCTATTACCCTCGAAAACTAAAACTTTTGAAATAGGAAAAGAGCCTTTAATCACATTCTTTACCATGTGCAATCATAAACTAGTCTAATATCTTCATTTTTTCAACATACGTAGCTATTACTCTCGAAAACTAAAACTTTTGACCTAGGAAAAGAGCCTTTAAGCACATTCTTTACCATTTGCAATCATAAAATAGTCCAATATCTTCATTTTTCCAACATACGTAGCTATTACAATCGAAAACTAAAACTTTTGACATAGGAAAAGAGCCTTTAATCACATTCTTTACCATGTGCAATCATAAAATAGTCTAATATCTTCATTTTTCAACATACGTAGCTATTACCCTCGAAAACTAAAACTTTTGACATAGGAAAAGAGCCTTCAATCACATTCTTTACCATTTGCAATCATAAAATAGTCTAATATCTTCATTTTTTCAACCTAGGTAGATATTACCCTCGAAAACTAAAACTTTTGACCTAGGAAAAGAGCCTTTAAGCACATTCTTTACCATTTGCAATCATAAAATAGTCCAATATCTTCATTTTTCCAACATACGTAGCTATTACAATCGAAAACTAAAACTTTTGACATAGGAAAAGAGCCTTTAATCACATTCTTTACCATGTGCAATCATAAAATAGTCTAATATCTTCATTTTTTCAACATACGTAGCTATTACCCTCGAAAACTAAACTTTTGACATAGGAAAAGAGCCTTTAATCACATTCTTTACCATTTGCAATCATAAAAGAGTCTAATATCTTCATTTTTTTAACATACGTAGCTATTACCCTCGAAACCTAAAACTTTTGGCATAGGAAAAGAGCCTTTAATAGCATTCTTTACCATTTGCAATCATAAAATAGTCTATTATCTTCATTTTTTCAACATACGTAGCTATTACCCTCGAAAACTAAACTTTTGACATAGGAAAAGAGCCTTTACTCACATTCTTTACAATTTGCAATCATAAAATAGTCTAATATCTTAATTTTTTCAACATACGTAGCTATTACCCTCGAAAACTAAAACTTTTGACATAGGAAAAGAGCCTTTAATCACATTTTTTACCATTTGCAATCATAAAATAGTCTGATATCTTCATTTTTTCAACATACGTAGCTATTTTCCTCGAAAACTAAAACTTTTGAAATTGGAAAAGAGCCTTTAATCACATTCTTTACCATGTGCAATCATTAAATAGTCTAATATCTTCATTTTTTCAACATACGTAGCTATTACCCTCGAAAACTAAAACTTTTGACATAGGAAAAGAGCCTTTAATCACATTCTTTACCATTTGCAATCATAAAATAGTCTAATATCTTAATTTTTTCAACGTACGTAGTTATTACCCTCGAAAACTAAAACTTTTGAAATAGGAAAAGAGCCTTTAATCACATTCTTTACCATGTGTAATCATAAAATTGTCTAATATCTTCATTTTTTCAACATACGTAGCTATTACCCTCGAAAACTAAAACTTTTGACATAGGAAAAGAGCCTTTAATCACATTCTTTACCATTTGCAATCATAAAATAGTCTAATATCTTCATTTTTTCAACATACGTAGCTATTACCCTTGAAAACTAAAACTTTTGACATAGGAAAAGAGCCTTAATCACATTCTTTACCATTTGCAATCATAAAATAGTCTAATATCTTCATTTTTTCAACATACGTAGCTATTACCCTTGAAAACTAAAACTTTTGACATAGGAAAAGAGCCTTTAATCACATTCTTTAACATTTGCAATCATAAAATAGTCTAATATCTTCATTTTTTCATTATACGTAGCTATTACCCTCGAAAACTAAAACTTTTGAATAGGAAAAGAGTCTTTAATCACATTCTTTACCATTTGCAATCATAAAATAGTCTAATATCTTCATTTTTTCAACATACGTAGCTATTACCCTCGAAAACTAAACTTTTGACATAGGAAAAGAGCCTTTAATCACATTCTTCACCATTTGCAATCATAAAATAGTCTAATATCTTCATTTTTTCAACATACGTAGCTATTATCCTCGAAAACTAAAACTTTTGAAATAGGAAAAGAGCCTTTAATCACATTCTTTACCATGTGAAATCATAAAATAGTCTAATATCTTCATTTTTTCAGCATACGTAGCTATTACCCTCGAAAACTAAAACTTTTGAAATAGGAAAAGAGCCTTTATTAACATTCTTTACCATTTGCAATCATAAAATAGTCTAATATCTTCATTTTTTCAACATACGTAGCTATTACCCTCGAAAACTAAAACTTTTGAAATAGGAAAAGAGCCTTTAATCACATTCTTTACCATGTGCAATCATAAAATAGTCTAATATCTTCATTTTTTAAACAGACAAAGCTATTACCCTCAAAAACTAAAACTTTTGACATAGGAAAAGAGCCTTTAATCACATTCTTTACCATTTGGAATCATAAAATAGTCTAATATCTTCATTTTTTCTACATAAGTAGCTATTACCCTCGAAAACTAAAACTTTTGAAATAGGAAAAGAGCCTTTAATCACATTCTTTACCATTTGCAATCATAAAATAGTCTAATATCTTCATTTTTTCAACATACGTAGCTATTACCCTCGAAAACTAGAACTTTTGACATAGGAAAAGAGCCTTTAATCACATTATTTACCATTTGCAATCATAAAATTGTCTAATATCTTCATTTTTTCCACAGACTAAGCTCTTACCCTCGAAAACTAAAACTTTTGAAAAAGAAAAGAGCCTTTAATCACATTCTTTACCATGTGCAATCATAAATCGTCTAATATCTTCATTTTTTCAACATACGTAGCTATTACCCTCGAAAACTAAAACTTTTGACATAGGAAAAGAGCCTTAAATCACATTCTTTACCATTTGCAATCATAAAATAGTCTAATATCTTCATTTTTTCTACATAAGTAGCTATTACCCTTGAAAACTAAAACTTTTGACATAGGAAAAGAGCCTTTAATCACATTCTTTAACATTTGCAATCATAAAATTGTCTAATATCTTCATTTTTTCAACATACGTAGCTATTACCCTCGAAAACTAAAACTTTTGACATAGGAAAAGAGCCTTTAATCACATTCTTTACCATTTGCAATCATAAAATAGTCTAATATCTTCATTTTTCCAACATACGTAGCTATTACCCTTGAAAACTAAAACTTTTGACATAGGAAAAGAGCCTTTAATCACATTCTTTAACATTTGCAATCATAAATAGTCTAATATCTTCATTTTTTCAACATACGTAGCTATTACCCTCGAAAACTAAAACTTTTGACATAGGAAAAGAGCCTTTAATCACATTCTTTACCATTTGCAATCATAAAATAGTCTAATATCTTCATTTTTTCAACATACGTAGCTATTATCCTCGAAAACTAAAACTTTTGAAATAGGAAAAGAGCCTTTAATCACATTCTTTACCATGTGCAATCATAAAATAGTCTAATATCTTCATTTTTTCAACATACGTAGCTATTACCCTCGAAAACTAAAACTTTTGAAATAGGAAAAGAGCCTTTATTCACATTCTTTACCATTTGCAATCATAAATAGTCTAATATCTTCATTTTTTCAACATACGTAGCTATTACCCTCGAAAACTAAAACTTTTGACATAGGAAAAGAGCCTTTAATCACATTCTTTACCATTTGGAATCATAAAATAGTCTAATATCTTCATTTTTTCTACATAAGTAGCTATTACCCTCGAAAACTAAAACTTTTGAAATAGGAAAAGAGCCTTTAATCACATTCTTTACCATTTGCAATCATAAAATAGTCTAATATCTTCATTTTTTCAACATACGTAGCTATTACCCTCGAAAACTAGAACTTTTGACATAGGAAAAGAGCCTTTAATCACATTTTTTACCATTTGCAATCATAAAATTGTCTAATATCTTCATTTTTTCCACAGACTAAGCTCTTACCCTCGAAAACTAAAACTTTTGAAATAGAAAAGAGCCTTTAATCACATTCTTTACCATGTGCAATCATAAAATCGTCTAATATCTTCATTTTTTCAACATACGTAGCTATTACCCTCGAAAACTAAAACTTTTGACATAGGAAAAGAGCCTTAAATCACATTCTTTACCATTTGCAATCATAAAATAGTCTAATATCTTCATTTTTTCAACATACGTAGCTATTACCCTCGAAAAATAAAACTTTTGAAATAGGAAAAGAGCCTTTAATCACATTCTTTACATGTGCAATCATAAAATAGTCTAGTATCTTCATTTTTTCAACATACGTAACTATTACCCTCGAAAACTAAAACTTCTGAAATAGAAAAAGAGCCTTTAATCAAATTCTTTACCATGTGCAATCATAAAATAGTCTAATATCTTCATTTTTTCAACATACGTAGCTATTACCCTCGAAAACTAAAACTTTTGAAATAGGAAAAGAGCCTTTAATCACATTCTTTACCATTTGCAATCATAAAATAGTCTAATATCTTAATTTTTTCAACGTACGTAGTTATTACCCTCGAAAACTAAAACTTTTGAAATAGGAAAAGAGCCTTTAATCACATTCTTTACCATGTGCAATCATAAAATTGTCTAATATCTTCATTTTTTCAACATACGTAGCTATTACCCTCGAAAACTAAACTTTTGACATAGGAAAAGAGCCTTTAATCACATTCTTTACCATTTGCAATCATAAAATAGTCTAATATCTTCATTTTTTCAACATACGTAGCTATTACCCTTGAAAACTAAAACTTTTGACATAGGAAAAGAGCCTTTAATCACATTCTTTACCATTTGCAATCATAAAATAGTCTAATATCTTCATTTTTTCAACATACGTAGCTATTACCCTTGAAAACTAAAACTTTTGACATAGGAAAAGAGCCTTTAATCACATTCTTTAACATTTGCAATCATAAAATAGTCTAATATCTTCATTTTTTCATTATACGTAGCTATTACCCTCGAAAACTAAAACTTTTGAAATAGGAAAAGAGCCTTTAATCACATTCTTTACCATTTGCAATCATAAAATAGTCTAATATCTTCATTTTTTCAACATACGTAGCTATTACCCTCGAAAACTAAAACTTTTGACATAGGAAAAGAGCCTTTAATCACATTCTTCACCATTTGCAATCATAAAATAGTCTAATATCTTCATTTTTTCAACATAAGTAGCTATTATCCTCGAAAACTAAAACTTTTGAAATAGGAAAAGAGCCTTTAATCACATTCTTTACCATGTGAAATCATAAAATAGTCTAATATCTTCATTTTTTCAACATACGTAGCTATTACCCTCGAAAACTAAAACTTTTGAAATAGGAAAAGAGCCTTTAATCACATTCTTTACCATGTGCAATCATAAAATAGTCTAATATCTTCATTTTTTAAACAGACAAAGCTATTACCCTCAAAAACTAAAACTTTTGACATAGGAAAAGAGCCTTTAATCACATTCTTTACCATTTGGAATCATAAAATAATCTAATATCTTCATTTTTTCTACATAAGTAGCTATTACCCTCGAAAACTAAAACTTTGGAAATAGGAAAAGAGCCTTTAATCGCATTCTTTACCATTTGCAATCATAAAATAGTCTAATATCTTCATTTTTTCAACATACGTAGCTATTACCCTCGAAAACTAGAACTTTTGACATAGGAAAAGAGCCTTTAATCACATTCTTTACCATTTGCAATCATAAAATTGTCTAATATCTTCATTTTTTCCACAGACTAAGCTCTTACCCTCGAAAACTAAAACTTTTGAAATAGAAAAGAGCCTTTAATCACATTCTTTACCATGTGCAATCATAAAATCGTCTAATATCTTCATTTTTTCAACATACGTAGCTATTACCCTCGAAAACTAAAACTTTTGACATAGGAAAAGAGCCTTAAATCACATTCTTTACCATTTGCAATCATAAAATAGTCTAATATCTTCATTTTTTCTACATAAGTAGCTATTACCCTTGAAAACTAAAACTTTTGACATAGGAAAAGAGCCTTTAATCACATTCTTTAACATTTGCAATCATAAAATTGTCTAATATCTTCATTTTTTCAACATACGTAGCTATTACCCTCGAAAACTAAAACTTTTGACATAGGAAAAGAGCCTTTAATCACATTCTTTACCATTTGCAATCATAAAATAGTCTAATATCTTCATTTTTCCAACATACGTAGCTATTACCCTTGAAAACTAAAACTTTTGACATAGGAAAAGAGCCTTTAATCACATTCTTTAACATTTGCAATCATAAAATAGTCTAATATCTTCATTTTTTCAACATACGTAGCTATTACCCTCGAAAACTAAAACTTTTGACATAGGAAAAGAGCCTTTAATCACATTCTTTACCATTTGCAATCATAAAATAGTCTAATATCTTCATTTTTTCAACATACGTAGCTATTATCCTCGAAAACTAAAACTTTTGAAATAGGAAAAGAGCCTTTAATCACATTCTTTACCATGTGCAATCATAAAATAGTCTAATATCTTCATTTTTTCAACATACGTAGCTATTACCCTCGAAAACTAAAACTTTTGAAATAGGAAAAGAGCCTTTATTCACATTCTTTACCATTTGCAATCATAAAATAGTCTAATATCTTCATTTTTTCAACATACGTAGCTATTACCCTCGAAAACTAAAACTTTTGAAATAGGAAAAGAGCCTTTAATCACATTCTTTACCATGTGCAATCATAAAATAGTCTAATATCTTCATTTTTTCCACAGACAAAGCTATTACCCTCGAAAACTAAAACTTTTGACATAGGAAAAGAGCCTTTAATCACATTCTTTACCATTTGGAATCATAAAATAGTCTAATATCTTCATTTTTTCTACATAAGTAGCTATTACCCTCGAAAACTAAAACTTTTGAAATAGGAAAAGAGCCTTTAATCACATTCTTTACCATTTGCAATCATAAAATAGTCTAATATCTTCATTTTTTCAACATACGTAGCTATTACCCTCGAAAACTAAAACTTTTGACATAGGAAAAGAGCCTTTAATCACATTATTTACCATTTGCAATCATAAAATTGTCTAATATCTTCATTTTTTCCACAGACTAAGCTCTTACCCTCGAAAACTAAAACTTTTGAAATAGAAAAGAGCCTTTAATTTACATTCTTTACCATGTGCAATCATAAAATTGTCTAATATCTTCATTTTTTCAACATACGTAGCTATTACCCTCGAAAACTAAAACTTTTGACATAGGAAAAGAGCCTTAAATCACATTCTTTACCATTTGCAATCATAAAATAGTCTAATATCTTCATTTTTTCAACATACGTAGCTATTACCCTCGAAAACTAAAACTTTTGACATAGGAAAAGAGCCTTTAATCTCAATCTTTACCATTTACAATTATGAAATAGTCTAATATCTTCATTTTTTCAACATACGTAGCTATTACCCTCGAAAACTAAAACTTTTGAAATAGGAAAAGAGCCTTTAATCACATTCTTTACCATGTGCAATCATAAAATAGTCTAATATCTTAGGTTTTTCAAAATACGTAGCTATTACCCTTGAAAACTAAAACTTTTGAAATAGGAAAAGAGCCTTTAATCAAATTCTTTACCATGTGCAATCTTAAAATAGTCTAATATCTTCATTTTTTCAACATACGTAGCTATTACCCTCGAAAACTAAAACTTTTGAAATAGGAAAAGAGCCTTTAATCACATTCTTTACCATTTGCAATCATAAAATAGTCTAATATCTTAATTTTTTCAACGTACGTAGTTATTACCCTCGAAAACTAAAACTTTTGAAATAGGAAAAGAGCCTTTAATCACATTCTTTACCATGTGCAATATAAAATTGTCTAATATCTTCATTTTTTCAACATACGTAGCTATTACCCTCGAAAACTAAAACTTTTGACATAGGAAAAGAGCCTTTAATCACATTCTTTACCATTTGCAATCATAAAATAGTCTAATATCTTCATTTTTTCAACATACGTAGCTATTACCCTTGAAAACTAAAACTTTTGACATAGGAAAAGAGCCTTTAATCACATTCTTTAACATTTGCAATCATAAAATTGTCTAATATCTTCATTTTTTCAACATACGTAGCTATTACCCTCGAAAACTAAAACTTTTGACATAGGAAAAGAGCCTTTAATCACATTCTTTACCATTTGCAATCATAAAATAGTCTAATATCTTCATTTTTTCAACATACGTAGCTATTACCCTTGAAAACTAAAACTTTTGACATAGGAAAAGAGCCTTTAATCACATTCTTTAACATTTGCAATCATAAAATAGTCTAATATCTTCATTTTTTCATTATACGTAGCTATTACCCTCGAAAACTAAAACTTTTGAAATAGGAAAAGAGCCTTTAATCACATTCTTTACCATTTGCAATCATAAAATAGTCTAATATCTTCATTTTTTCAACATACGTAGCTAATACCCTCGAAAACTAAAACTTTTGACATAGGAAAAGAGCCTTTAATCACATTCTTTACCATTTGCAATCATAAAATAGTCTAATATCTTCATTTTTTCAACATACGTAGCTATTATCCTCGAAAACTAAAACTTTTGAAATAGGAAAAGAGCCTTTAATCACATTCTTTACCATGTGCAATCATAAAATAGTGTAATATCTTCATTTTTTCAACATACGTAGCTATTACCCTCGAAAACTAAAACTTTTGAAATAGGAAAAGAGCTTTTATTCACATTCTTTACCATTTGCAATCATAAAATAGTCTAATATCTTCATTTTTTCAACATACGTAGCTATTACCCTCGAAAACTAAAATTTTTGAAATAGGAAAAGAGCCTTTAATCACATTCTTTACCATGTGCAATCATAAAATAGTCTGATATCTTCATTTTTTCCACAGACATAGCTATTACCCTCCAAAACTAAAACTTTTGAAATAGGAAAAGAGCCTTTAATCAAATTCTTTACCATGTGCAATCATAAAATAGTCTAATATCTTCATGTTTTTCCACAGAACTAGCTATTACCCTCGAAAACTAAAACTTTTGAAATAGGAAAAGAGCCTTTAATCACATTCTTTACCATTTGCAACCATAAAATAGTCTAATATCTTCATTTTTTCAACATACGTAGCTATTATCCTCGAAAACTAAAACTTTTGACATAGGAAAAGAGCCTTTAATCACATTCTTTACCATGTGCAATCATAAAATTGTCTAATATCTTCATTTTTCAACATACGTAGGGATAAATTTACCCTCGAAAACTAAAACTTTTTAAATAGGAAAAGAGCCTTTAATCACATTCTTTACCATGTGCAATCATAAAATTGTCTAATATCTTCATTTTATCCACAGACAAAGCTATTACCCTCGAAAACTAAAACTTTTGACATAGGAAAAGAGCCTTTAATCACATTCTTTACCATGTGCAATCATAAAATAGTCTAATATCTTCATTTTTTCCACAGACAAAGCTATTACCCTCGAAAACTAAAACTTTTGACATAGGAAAAGAGCCTTTAATCACATTCTTTACCATGTGCAATCATAAAATAGTCTAATATCTTCATTTTTTCAACATACGTAGCTATTACCCTCGAAAACTAAAACTTTTGAAATAGGAAAAGAGCCTTTAATCACATTCTTTACCATTTGCAATCATAAAATATTCTAATATCTTCATTTTTTCAACATACGTAGCTATTACCCTCGAAAACTAAAACTTTTGACATAGGAAAAGAGCCTTTAATCACATTCTTTACCATTTGCAATCATAAAATAGTCTAATATCTTCATTTTTTCAACATACGTAGCTATTACCCTCGAAAACTAAAACTTTTGAAATAGGAAAAGAGCCTTTATTCACATTCTTTACCATTTGCAATCATAAAATAGTCTAATATCTTCATTTTTTCAACATACGTAGCTATTACCCTCGAAAACTAAAATTTTTGAAATAGGAAAAGAGTCTTTAATCACATTCTTTACCATGTGCAATCATAAAATAGTCTAATATCTTCATTTTTTCCACAGACATAGCTATTACCCTCCAAAACTAAAACTTTTGAAATAGGAAAAGAGCCTTTAATCAAATTCTTTACCATGTGCAATCATAAAATAGTCTAATATCTTCATGTTTTCCACAGAACTAGCTATTACCCTCGAAAACTAAAACTTTTGAAATAGGAAAAGAGCCTTTAATCACATTCTTTACCATTTGCAACCATAAAATAGTCTAATATCTTCATTTTTTCAACATACGTAGCTATTACCCTCGAAAACTAAAACTTTTGAAATAGGAAAAGAGCCTTTAATCACATTCTTTACCATGTGCAATCATAAAATTGTCTAATATCTTCATTTTTTCAACATACGTAGGGATAAATTTACCCTCGAAAACTAAAACTTTTTAAATAGGAAAAGAGCCTTTAATCACATTCTTTACCATGTGCAATCATAAAATTGTCTAATATCTTCATTTTTTCCACAGACAAAGCTATTACCCTCGAAAACTAAAACTTTTGACATAGGAAAAGAGCCTTTAATCACATTCTTTACCATGTGCAATCATAAAATAGTCTAATATCTTCATTTTTTCCACAGACAAAGCTATTACCCTCGAAAACTAAAACTTTTGACATAGGAAAAGAGCCTTTAATCACATTCTTTACCATGTGCAATCATAAAATAGTCTAATATCTTCATTTTTTCAACATACGTAGCTATTACCCTCGAAAACTAAAACTTTTGAAATAGGAAAAGAGCCTTTAATCACATTCTTTACCATTTGCAATCATAAAATATTCTAATATCTTCATTTTTTCAACATACGTAGCTATTACCCTCGAAAACTAAAACTTTTGACATAGGAAAAGAGCCTTTAATCACATTCTTTACCATTTGCAATCATAAAATAGTCTAATATCTTCATTTTTTCAACATACGTAGCTATTACCCTCGAAAACTAAAACTTTTGAAATAGGAAAATATATTTATGATTAAATAGGCTTTAATCATAAAATTGTCTGATATCTTCATTTTTTCAACATACTTAGCAATTACCTTCAAAACCAAAACTTTTGAAATAGGAAAAGAGCCTTTAATCACATTCTTTACCATTTGCAATCATAAAATTGTCTAATATCTTCATTTTTTTTAAATACGTAGCTATTACCCTCTAAAACTAAAACTTTTGAAATAGGAAAAGAGCCTTTAATCACATTCTTTACCATGTGCAATCATAAAATAGTCTAATATCTTCATTTTTTCAACATACGTAGCTATTACCCTCGAAAACTAAAACTTTTGACATAGGAAAAGAGCCTTTAAGCACATTCTTTACCATTTGCAATCATAAAATAGTCTAATATCTTCATTTTTCCAACATACGTAGCTATTACAATCGAAAACTAAAACTTTTGACATAGGAAAAGAGCCTTTAATCACATTCTTTACCATGTGCAATCATAAAATAGTCTAATATCTTCATTTTTTCAACATACGTAGCTATTACCCTCGAAAACTAAAACTTTTGACATACGAAAAGAGCCTTTAAGCACATTCTTTACCATTTTCAATCATAAAATAGTCTAATATCTTCATTTTTCCAACATACGTAGCTATTACCCTCGAAAACTAAAACTTTTGACATAGGAAAAGAGCCTTTAATCACATTCTTTACCATTTGCAATCATAAAA
>NW_027066207.1:0-19320 GCF_032884065.1 Artemia franciscana
ACAGAATATCCATGGCATCCACTTTTTTCTTGTACGGGATTAAATAAAAATTTAAACTTATTATTAAGCAACATTAAAACTTAAAACAAACAGAAATTACTCCGTATATGAATGGGGCTTTTCCTCCTCAGCGCCTCGCTATTTTCGCTAAAGTTTGACTCTTTCTCTTAACTCTAATTTTAAAACAGTAAGAAACATTAGCGTAAAGAGCCTGGCGTTGAGGAGGAAAAGCCCTTTTCATATAAGGAGTAATTTTTGTTTGTTTTAAGTTTTAATGCTGCTCCGGCGCTGTGGGCTTGGCAGACTTTACAGCTAGAAAGTGTCTAAAAGATTTGGTGCCCTTTAAAAAGGCCGTTTGGTAGGGGGACAGTTCAGGGGGACCATTAACCACCCAGGCTATACAATGTACGACCTTGACGCTACAGAGCGTAAACTACATCCATTGCAGTTACTGTCTTTCTCTTTCCATGTTCTGTGTAGGTGACAGCGTCACGAATAACATTTTCGAAAAAAAGTTTAAGAACACCTCTGGTTTCCTCGTAAATTAGGCCAGATATACGTTTTACACCACTGCGGCGAGCCAGTCTTCTGATAGCTGGCTTTGTGATACCATGGATAGTGTCACGAAGAACTTTGCGATGACGTTTTGCGCCATGTTTTCCAAGCCCCTTATCTCTTCCTGTCATATTAAATTCGGTGGAGTCGTCAACAGCTGTAAAGTTTTTGTCAAACTAAGAAATTTCCTTCAAAGCCCTCTCAATTTATACTATTAAAGTCTTTTCCGTCAAAATGTGACTCTGTCGCGCGGCTGGTGCTCCGTATAAATATAGCCACTAGGTATTGATTCATTTCATTTATTCGTTCTTTTAAATAGAGGCAAACTATCAACATGGCTAGGCCAAACAAACTACAACAAAATCAACGGGCGGAAAGGCACCTAGAAAGCAGCTTGCGACCAAGGCAGCACGTAAGTCGGCTCCTGCTACCGAAAAACTTCGGTCTCCGTTGTGGTTCTTATGATTAGCTCCGTGCGAAAAGCTCTAATTTCAAAGTATTTTATATAAAGATTTTGATAATCCGACTGAAACTTTCAATTCTGAAGTAGCTACAATAACAGTAAAATTATTACTTGTTTCTTGTCCGAGATTAAATAAAAATTCTTGAGGTCTTGGTCTTTGCGACCAAGGCAGCACTTAAGTCGGCTCCTGCTACCGGAGGGGTGAAAAAACCACACAGATACAGGCCCGGAACCTTAGCCCTGAGAGAAATTCGTCGCTATCAAAAGAGTACCGAACTCTTAATAAGGAAATTGCCCTTTCAGAGACTTGTGCGAGAGATTGCCCAGGATTTCAAAACTGACTTGAGGTTCCAGAGTTTGGCTGTGAAGGCCTTACAAGAAGCCAGCGAGGTGTATTTAGTTGGACTTTTTGAGGATAACAACTTGTGTACCATTCACGCCAAAAGGGAAAATTGATCTGACTAATTTGTCTGCGCCAAAAATTTGTGTGTTTGAAAGAGCGTTTTAGGGCTTAATATAAAGCTATTCAAAAATAAACAAAAACTGCTCTTGTATGGTAAACATTTAGCATATCTTCTTTCAGGGCGGATCTGGAGCAAAATCTTGGGGAGGGGGGAGTATGACAAGGGCACCAGTAAGCAAAATTGGGGGGGGGGAGATCATTTGAAAAGGACGCCAATAATTGACCAGATCGACAAATTTACTTATAAAAGAGTGAAAAACGGAAAATTTGTGGTCGGGTGTGAAGTCCTCCACCCTGGATATGCCAGTGTCTTCTTTGGACTTTGAAGTGTTAACGTTTAAAGCAACGCTTGATATCAGTTATATATAGGTTGGATCAACTGATTAAGTTTTTTTTTATTTTTTTTTTATTTGATGCAGTACCTACTATTTAGGTAGGCTATTTCCTCATATGTGTTATTAGATATACTTTATATGAAATTTTATTAATTCATGAAATCTCTATTACAAGTCAAGTTTATTACTATAATTACTGTCAAGAAACATCATTATTAATAATCTCCGAAATTTATTTATTTTGGAATCAACTCATGTTACAGTGGCGAAAAGGATAAAGACCTTTTGTTTACGACACCATATTTCTTTGTAACACATAAGGTACACTTCGCAAGACCCGTCAACTGTGTATAGTGTGCACTAGTTTGTGAACACAATTTTGAAAGTAGACAACTCCTGATAATAAATTCCTTGTCAAGTTGGGGTCCCCAAGAATTCCCAAAATACAATAGATTGGATCAACTGATTAAGTTTTTTTTTTATTTGATGTGATTCCTGATATTAGACTATTTTAAGATTGCAAATGGTAAAGAATGTGATTAAAGGCTCTTTTCCTATTTAAAAAGTTCTAGTTTTCGAGGGTAATAGCTACGTATGTTGAACAAATGAAGATATTAGACTATTTTATGATTGCAAATGGTAAAGAATGTGATTAAAGGCTCTTTTCCTATGTCAAAAGTTTTAGTTTTCGAGGGTAATAGCTACGTATGTTGAAAAAATGAAGATATTAGACTATTTTATGATTGCACATGGTAAAGAATGTGATTAAAGGCTCTTTTCCTATTTCAAAAGTTTTAGTTTTCGAGGGTAATAGCTACGTATTTTGAAAAAATGAAGATATTAGACTATTTTATGATTGCAAATGGTAAAGAATGTGATTAAAGGCTCTTTTCCTATGTCAAAAGTTTTAGTTTTCGAGGGTAATAGCTACGTATGTTGAAAAAATGAAGATATTAGACTATTTTATGATTGCAAATGGTAAAGAATGTGATTAAAGGCTCTTTTCATATTTCAAAAGTTTTAGTTTTCGAGGGTAATAGCTCGAATGTTGAAAAAATGAAGATATTAGACTATTTTATGATTGCAAATGGTAAAGAATGTGATTAAAGGCTCTTTTCATATTTCAAAAGTTTTAGTTTTCGAGGGTAATAGCTACGTATGTTGAAAAAATGAAGATATTAGACTATTTTATGATTAAAGAATGTGCTTAAAGGCTCTTTTCCTATGTCAAAAGTTTTAGTTTTCGAGGGTAATAGCTAAGTCTGTGGAAAAAATGAAGATATTAGACTATTTTATGATTGCACATGGTAAAGAATGTGCTTAAAGGCTCTTTTCCTATGTCAAAAGTTTTAGTTTTCGAGGGTAATAGCTATGTCTATGGAAAAAATGAAGATATTAGACTATTTTATAATTGCAAATGGAAAATATATATATATATATATATATATATATATATATATATATATATATATATATATTTATATTCACAGGTGGAACACAGGGACACAACCACAATGGCGCGTTACCACTTACGCGCGCGGGAGGGCTTAGGGGGCGCGAATCACCCCCACCAACTAGGTGTTGGAGTGGCACGAAGCGCCACCCCAACAGCTAGTATAGATATATATAAAAATAAGTTGTCTTTGTGTCCGTCGAGTGACGTCATGTTTGTGTGTCGACTGACGTCATGTTGGTCGACTGACGAAATTAAAGACCGGGACATCGGGACACAAATGACAACCGGTATCCCGGTCTTTAATTTCTCTTTGTGTGTCCTGGTCGTTAATTTCTCTTTGTGTGTCCCGGTATCCCGGTCTTTAATTTCTCTTTGTGTGTCCTGGTCGTCATTTATATTTCCTGTGTCCCGGTTGTCATTTGTGTCCCGGTGCTTTGTTGATGGTGATTGCTAATCGAACATTCCTTGTCTCCTGGTCGCTTTCTCTTTGAGTGTCCCTTTCGTCATTTTCTCTTTGAGTGTCCCTTTCGTCACAACAGCTATATACAGGTGGAACACAGGGACACAACTACAATGGCGCGTTACCACTTACGCGCGCGGGAGGGCTTAGGGGGTGCGAATCACCCCCACCAACTAGGTGTTGGAGTGGCACGAAGCGCCACCCCAACAGCTAGCATAGATATATATAAAAATAAGTTGTCTTTGTGTCCGTCGAGTGACGTCATGTTTGTGTGTCGACTGACGTCATGTTTGTCGACTGACGAAATTAAAGACCGGGACATCGGGACACAAATGACAACCGGGACGAAAATGATGACCGGGAAACCGGGACACAGGGAATATAAATGACGACCTCGACACTCAAAGAGAAAGTACAGACTGGGACACCGGGACACAAATGACGACCGGAATACTGGGAATATAAATGACGACCAGGACACAGGGACACAACTACAAGGGGGGTACCGGGGGGAACAGGGGGATATATAAATGACGACGGGGACACAGGGAATGTTTGATTAGCAATCAGCATCAACAAAGCTAAAGGGCAATCATTAGAATAATCAGGTATAGATCTGAATACGGATTGCTTTACCCATGGACAATTTTATGTTGCATGTTCAAGAGTCGGTAAACCTAACAATCTATTTATATGCACAAACAATGGGACATGGAAGAATGTTGTATATTCTTAAGTTTTACGTAGTTAAATTGGACAGCGAAGAATGTTGTATATTCGTAAGTTTTATTTAGTTCAAAAAATATATATATTTATATCTATCTCAATTCACAGGTGGGACATAGGGACACAACTACAATGGCAGGTAACTAATATGGCGTGTAACGACTTACGCGCGCGGGGGGCTTGGGGGCGCGATGCCCTCCCGAGCCCCCCCCCCAACAGCTATATATCTATATATATAAAAAATAAGTTGTCTTTGTGTCTGTCGAGTGACGTCAGGTGTGTCGACTGACGTCATTGTAAGGATTCAGCTGTATGCGTCATGAAATTTTTTGTCGACTGACGTCATGTTTGTCAACTGATGAAATTACAGACCGGGACACAAATGACGACCGGGACACGGGGATACAGGGAATATAAATGACGACCGGGAACCTCAAAGAGAAATTACAGACTGGGACACCGGGACACAGGGAATATAAATGACGACCGGGACACAGTGACACAACTACAAAGGGGACAACGGGGGTACAGGGAAGATATATAAATGACGACCGGGACACAGGGATTGTTCGAAGAGAAATTACAGACCGGGAAACCGGGACACAAATGACGACCGGGACGCTGGGACACAGGGAATATAAATGACGACCGAGACACAGGGACTATAAATAACGACCGGGACAAAGGGACACATCATTAAAATAATGAGGTATAGATCTGAATACGAATTGAAAATTTGTTTGTAGATCTATAAAATTTGCTAGTAAAAAATTTGCTAGTAAGATTTGCTAGTAGATATATAAAAGTACTAAAATTTGCTGGTAGACAGCAAATTCCAACAGCGAGTAGATATATATAAAAATAAGTTGTATGTGTGTCTGTCGATTAACGTCATGTTTGTGTGTTGACTTACGTCATGTCTTGACGACTGACGAAATTACAGACCTCGACATCGGGACACAAATGACGACCGGGACACCGGGACATAGGGAATAAAAATGACGAAAGGGACACTCAAAGAGAAAGCGACCAGGAGACAAGGAATGTTCGATTAGCAATCACCATCAACAAAGCACCGGGACACAAATGACAACCGGGACACAGGAAATATAAATGACGACCAGGACACTCAAAGAGAAATTAAAGACCGGGATACCGGAACACAAATGACGACCGGGACAAAAATGACGACCGGGAAACTGGGACACAGGGAATATAAATGACGAATGCAACACTCAAAGAGAAATTACAGACTGGGACACTGGGACACAAATGACGACCGGGACACAGGGAAACAGCTACAATGGGGACACTGGGGGGCAGAGGGGGATATATAAATGAAGACGGGGACACAGGGAATGTTCTATTAGCAATCACAATCAACAAAGCACCGGGACACAAATGACAACCGGGACACAGGGAATATAAATGACGACCGGGACACTCAAAGAGAAATTATACACCGGGACACCGGAATACAAATGACGACCGGGACAAAAATAACAACCGGGACAGCGGGACACAGGGAGCAACGTCAAAACTATCGCCTAGCATTCAGGTACAGCCCAGTTGATGATTAAAGCTTGACTAGATGTGTTGAAATCGGGAGTACGTCTAAAATTAGTCCCTATTGCATGGCCTTGAAATTTAATGGAGAAACAATGATAATGGCTTGCGCCTCAGGAAAAGTTAAACTTCCACAACTGGCTGCACCACCAGAGTCGTTGAAGCCTTTATGACGTTATAGACTGGGACACCAGGACACAAATGGCATCCGGGAACCAAGGAATATAAATGATGACCGGGACACTCAAAGAGAAATTACAAACTTGGAAAACGGGACACAAATGATGACCGAGACGCAGGGAATAAAAATGACGACCAGGACACTCAAAGAAAATTACAGACCGAGACACTGTGACACAAATAAAGACCGGGACACAGGGAATATAAAGGACGACTGGGGCACAGGGACACAATTATAATAGGGACGCCGGAAGGGCACAGGAGGAATATATAAATTACGACTGGGACACAGGGAATTTTTGATTAGCAATCACCATCAAAAAAGCTCAAGGGCAATCATTAGAAAAATGCGGTATAGATCTGAATACGGATTGTTTTCCCTCGGACAATTATATGTTGCATGTTCAAGAGTCGGTAAACCTGACAATCTTTTTATATGCACAGACAATGGGACAGCAAAGAATGTTGTATATTCGCAAGTATTAGGTAGTTAAAAACAAGTATATATATATATATATATATATATATATATATATATATATATATATATATATATATATATATATATATATATATATATATCATGAAAAGAGAAATCACCAATGCAACGGCACAAAAAAAAAACATGAAAGAGACAGAAGGAGAAAACAAAACTGTTTTCCTAAATTAGTGACTAATATAGACCAGCACTTGAAGGCGGCCTTAACCCTACTCATCCATACAATCACATAGGTCAAACAGCATAGCCATACACAATCAACCATAAAGAATAATCTATGGACAGGCAGTCATGTCGTCAATAAGTATAAGTCGTCATTTACCAAACAATGGAAACAATAAAGACAAATAATTCAGAGGCAACAACCCAAAACAAGGGTTCATCAGGAGAATACACTTTCCTATAGGGTTTCGCCACATTAAATCCTCTACCCAGCCAAGTATTGTGGCTACCACAGAATATCCACGGCATCCACTTTTTTCTTGTACGAGATTAAATAAAAATTTAAACTTATTATTAAGCAACATTAAAACTTAAAACAAACAGAAATTACTCCGTATATGAATGGGGCTTTTCCTCCTCAGCGCCTCGCTCTTTTCGCTAAAGTTTGACTCTTTCTCTTAACTCTAATTTTAAAACAGTAAGAAACATTAGCGTAAAGAGCCTGGCGTTGAGGAGGAAAAGCCATTTTCATATAAGGAGTAATTTTTGTTTGTTTTAAGTTTTAATGTTGCTCCGGCGCTGTGGGCTTGGCAGACTTTACAGCTAGAAAGTGTCTAAAAGATTTGGTGGCCTTTAAAAAGGCCGTTTGGTAGGGGGACAGTTCAGGGGGACCATTAACCACCCAGGCCATACAATGTACGAACTTGACGCTACAGAGCATAGACTACATCCATTGCAGTTACTGTCTGTCTCTTTCCATGTTCTGTGTAGGTGACAGCGTCACGAATAACATATTCGAAAAAAAGTTTAAGAACACCTCTGGTTTCCTCGTAAATTAGGCCAGATATACGTTTTACACCACTGCGGCGAGCTAGTCTTCTGATAGCTGGCTTTGTGATACCATGGATAGTGTCACGAAGAACTTTGCGATGACGTTTTGCGCCATGTTTTCCAAGCCCCTTATCTCTTCCTGTCATATTAAATTCGGTGGAGTCGTCAACAGCTGTAAAGTTTTTGTCAAACTAAGAAATTTCCTTCAAAGCCCTCTCAATTTATACTATTAAAGTCTTTTCCGTCAAAATGTGACTCTGTCGCGCGGCTGGTGCTCCGTATAAATATAGCCACTAGGTATTGATTCATTTCATTTATTCGTTCTTTTAAATAGAGGCAAACTATCAACATGGCTAGGCCAAACAAACTACAACAAAATCAACGGGCGGAAAGGCACCTAGAAAGCAGCTTGCGACCAAGGCAGCACGTAAGTCGGCTCCTGCTACCGAAAACTTCGGTCTCCTTTGTGGTTCTTATGATTAGCTCCGTGCGAAAAGCTCTAATTTCAAAGTATTTTATATAAAGATTTTGATAATCCGACTGAAACTTTCAATTCTGAAGTAGCTACAATAACAGTAAAATTATTACTTGTTTCTTGTCCGAGATTAAATAAAAATTCTTGAGGTCTTTGTCTTTGCGACCAAGGCAGCACTTAAGTCTGCTCCTGCTACCGGAGGGGTGAAAAAACCACACAGATACAGGCCCGGAACCTTAGCCCTGAGAGAAATTCGTCGCTATCAAAAGAGTACCGAACTCTTAATAAGGAAATTGCCCTTTCAGAGACATGTGCGAGAGATTGCCCAGGATTTCAAAACTGACTTGAGGTTCCAGAGTTTGGCTGTGAAGGCCTTACAAGAAGCCAGCGAGGTGTATTTAGTTGGACTTTTTGAGGATAACAACTTGTGTACTATTCACGCCAAAAGGTAAAATTGATCTGACTAATTTGTCTGCGCCAAAAATTTGTGTGTTTGAAAGAGCTTTTTAGGGCTTAATATAAAGCTATTCAAAAATAAACAAAAACTGCTCTTGTATGGTGAACATTTGGCATATCTTCTTTCAGGGCGGATCTGGAGCAAAATCTTGGGGAGGGGGGAGTATGACAAGGGCACCAGTAAGCAAAATTGGGGGGGAGATAATTTGAAGAGGACGCCAATAATTGACCAGATCGACAAATTTACTTATAAAAGAGTGAAAAACGGAAAATTTGTGGTCGGGTGTGAAGTCCTCCACCCTGGATATGCCAGTGTCTTCTTTGGACTTTGAAGTGTTAATTTTTAAAGCAACGCTTGATATCAGATATATATAGGTTGGATCAACTGATTAAGTTTTTTTTTTATTTTTTTTTATTTGATGCAGTACCTACTATTTAGGTAGGCTATTTCCTCATATGTGTTATTAGATATACTTTATATGAAATTTTATTAATTCATGAAATCTCTATTACAAGTCAAGTTTATTACTATAATTACTGTCAAGAAACATCATTATTAATAATCTGCGAAATTTCTATATTTTGGAATCAACTCATGTTACAGTGGCGAAAAGGATAAAGACCTTTTGTTTACGACACCATATTTCTTTGTAACACATAAGGTACACTTCGCAAGACCCGTCAACTGTGTATAGTGTGCACTAGTTTGTGAACACAATTTTGAAAGTAGACAACTCCTGATAAGAAATTCCTTGTCAAGTTGGGGTCCCCAATAATTCCCAAAATACAATAGATTGGATCAACTGATTAAGTTTTTTTTTTATTTGATGTGGTTCCTGATATTAGTCTATTTTATGATTGCAAATGGTAAAGAAGGTGATTAAAGGCTCTTTTCCTATTTCAAAAGTTCTAGTTTTCGAGGGTAATAGCTACGTATGTTGAAAAAATGAAGATATTAGACTTTTTTATGATTGCAAATGGTAAAGAATGTGATTAAAGGCTCTTTTCCTATGTCAAAAGTTTTAGTTTTCGAGGGTAATAGCTACGTATGTTGAAAAAATGAAGATATTAGACTTTTTTATGATTGCACATGGTAAAGAATGTGATTAAAGGCTCTTTTCCTATTTCAAAAGTATTAGTTTTCGAGGGTAATAGCTACGTTTGTTGAAAAATGAAGATATTAGACTATTTTATGATTCCAAATGGTAAAGAATGTGATTAAAGGCTCTTTTCCTATTTCAAAAGTTTTAGTTTTCGAGGGTAATAGCTACGTATGTTGAAAAAAGAAGATATTAGACTATTTTATGATTGCAAATGGTAAAGAATGTGATTAAAGGCTCTTTTCCTGTTTCAAATGTTTTAGTTTTCGAGGGTAATAGCTACGTATGTTGAAAAAATGAAGATATTAGACTATTTTATGATTGGAAATGGTAAAAAATGTGATTAAAGGCTCTTTTCCTATTTCAAAAGTTTTAGTTTTCGAGGGTAAGAGCTACTTATGTTGAAAAAATGAAGATATTAGACTATTTTATGATTAAAGAATGTGCTTAAAGGCTCTTTTCCTAAGTCAAAAGTTTTAGTTTTCGAGGGTAATAGTTAAGTCTGTGGAAAAAATGAAGATATTAGACTATTTTATGATTGCACATGGTAAAGAATGTGCTTAAAGGCTCTTTTCCTATGTCAAAAGTTTTAGTTTTCGAGGGTAATAGCTATGTCTATGGAAAAAATGAAGATATTAGACTATTTTATGATTGCAAATGATAAAGAATGTGATTAAAGGCTCTTTTCCTATTTCAAAAGTTTTAGTTTTCGGGAGTAAGAGCTTTGTCTGTGGAAAAAATGAAGATATTAGACAATTTTATGATTGCACATGGTAAAGAATGTGATTAAAGGCTCTTTTCCTATTTCAAAAGTTTTAGTTTTCGAGGGTAATAGCTACGTATGTTGAAAAAATGAAGATATTAGACTATTTTATGATTGCAAATGGTAAAAAATGTGATTAAAGGCTCTTTTCCTATGTCAAAGGTTTTAGTTTTCGAGGGTAATAGCTATGTTAGCTATGTCTGTGGAAAAAATGAAGATATTAGACTATTTTATGATTGCAAATGGTAAAGAATGTGATTAAAGGCTCATTTCCTATGTCAAATGTTTTAGTTTTCGAGGGTAATAGCTACGTATGTTGAAAAAATGAAGATATTAGACTATTTTATGATTAAAGAATGTGCTTAAAGGCTCTTTTCCTATGTCAAAAGTTTTAGTTTTCGAGGGTAATAGCTACGTATGTTGAAAAAATGAAGATATTAGACTATTTTATGATTGCACATGGTTAAGAATGTGCTTAAAGGCTCTTTTCCTATGTCAAAAGTTTTAGTTTTCGAGTGTAATAGCTATGTCTGTGGAAAAAATGAAGATATTAGACTATTTTATAATTGCAAATGGTAAAGAATGTGATTAAAACTCTTTTCCTATTTCAAAAGTTTTAGTTTTCGAGGGTAATAGCTAAGTATGTTGAAAAAATGAAGATATTAGACTATTTTATGATTGCAAATACTAAAGAATGTGATTAAAGGCTCTTTTCCTATGTCAAATGTTTTAGTTTTCGAGGGTAATAGCTACGTATGTTGAAAAAATGAAGATATTAGACTATTTTATGATTACAAATGGTAAAGTATGTGATTAAAGGCTCTTTTCCTATGTCAAAAGTTTTAGTTTTCGAGGGTAATAGCTACGTATGTTGAAAAAATGAAGATATTAGAATATGTTATGATTGCAAATGGTAAAGAATGTGATTAAAGGCTCTTTTCCTATTTCAAAAGTTTTAGTTTTCGAGGGTAATAGCTACGTATGTTGAAAAAATGAAGATATTAGACTATTTTATGATTGCAAATGGTAAAGAATGTGATTAAAGGCTCTTTTCCTATTTCAAAAATTTTAGTTTTCGAGGGTAATAGCTACGTATGTTGAAAAAATGAAGATATTAGACTATTTTATGATTGCACATGGTAAAGAATGTCAATTACATGGTAAAGAATGGCAATTACAGGCACTTGCCTGTAATTGCTGGATAATATTACGTTTGGACTCGATAGGACTCGATTTGACTTGAAATAGGAAAAGAGCCTTTAATCACATTCTTTACCATTTGCAATCATAAAATAGTCTAATATCTTCATTTTTTCAACATACGTAGCTATTACCCTCGAAAACTAAAACTTTTGAAATAGGAAAAGAGCCTTTAATCACATTCTTTACCATGTGCAATCATAAAATAGTCTAATATCTTAATTTTTTCAACATACTTAGCTATTACCCTCGAAAACAAAAACTTTTGACATAGGAAAAGAGCCTTTAATCACATTCTTTACCATGTGCAATCATAAAATAGTCTAAAATCTTCATTTTTTCCACAGACATAGCTATTATCCTCGAAAACTAAAACTTTTGAAATAGGAAAAGAGCCTTTAATCACATTCTTTACCATTTGCAATCATAAAATTGTCTAATATCTTCATTTTTTCAACATACGTAGCTATTACCCTCGAAAACTAAAATTACAATCATAAAATAGTCTAATATATTCATTTTTTCCACAGACAAAGCTATTACCCTCGAAAACTAAAACTTTTGAAATGAGAAAAGAGCCTTTAATCACAATCTTTACCATTTGCAATCATAAAATAGTCTAATATCTTCATTTTTCAACATACGTAGCTATTACCCTCGAAAACTAAAACTTTTGAAATAGTAAAAGAGCCTTTAATCACATTCTTTACCATTTGCAATCATAAAATAGTCTAATATCTTCATTTGTTCCACAGACAAAGCTATTACCCTCGAAACTAAAACTTTTGAAATAGAAAAAGAGCCTTAAATCACATTCTTTACCATTTGCAATCATAAAATAGTCTAATATCTTCATTTTTTCAACATACGTAGCTATTACCCTCGAAAACTTAAACTTTTGACATAGGAAAAGAGCCTTTAATCACATTCTTTACCATTTGCAGTCATAAAATAGTCGAATATCTTCATTTTTTCAACATACGTAGCTATTACCCTCGAAAACTAAAACTTTATAAATAGGAAAAGAGCCTTTAATCACATTCTTTACCATTTGCAATGATAAAATAGTCTAATATCTTCATTTTTTCAACAAGGCTCTTTAAAGGCTCTTTTCCTATTTCAAAAGTTTTAGTTTTCGAGGGTAATAGCTTTGTCTGTGGAAAAAAATGAAGATATTAGACTATTTTATGATTGCAAATGGTAAAGAATGTGATTAAAGGCTCTTTTACTATTTCAAAAGTTTTAGTTTTCGAGGGTAATAGCTACGTATGTTGAAAAAATGAAGATATTAGACTATTTTATGATTGCAAATGGTAAAGAATGTGATTAAAGGCTCTTTTCCTATTTCAAAAGTTTTAGTTTTTGAGGGTAATAGCTTTGTCTGTGGAAAAAATGAATATGTTAGACTATTTTATGATTGTAAATAGTAAAGAATGTGATTAAAGGTTCTTTTCTTCTTTCAAAAGTTTTAGTTTTCGAGGGTAATAGCTACGTATGTTGAAAAAATGAAGATATTAGACTATTTTATGATTGCAAATCGTAAAGAATGTGATTAAAGGCTCTTTTCCTATTTCAAAAGTTTTAGTTTTCGAGGGTATTAGCTAGGTCTGTGGAAAAAATGAAGATATTAGACTATTTTAGGATTGCACATGGTAAAGAATGTGATTAAAGGCTCTTTTCCTATTTCAAAAGTTTTAGTTTTCGAGGGTAATAGCTACGTATGTTGAAAAAATGAAGATATTAGACAATTTTATGATTGCAAATGGTAAAGAATGTGATTAAAGGCCCTTTTCTTATTTCAAAAGTTTTAGTTTTCGAGGGTAATAGCTATTTATTTTAAAAAAATGAAGATATTAGACTATTTTAAGATTGCAAATGGTAAAGAATGTTATTAAAGGCTCTTTTCCTATTCCAAAAGTTTTAGTTTTCGAGGGTAATAGCTACGTATGTTGAAAAAATGAAGATATTAGACTATTTTATGATTGCAAATGGTAAAGAATGTGAATAAAGGCTCTTTTCCTATGTCAAAAGTTTTAGTTTTCGAGGGTAATAGCTTTGTCTGTGGAAGAAATGAAGATATTAGACTATTCTATGATTGCAAATGGTAAAGAATGTGATTAAAGGCTCTTTTCCTATTTCAAAAGTTTTAGTTTTCGAGGAAAATAGCTACGTATGTTGAAAAAATGAAGATATTAGACTATTTTATGACTACAAATGGTAAAGAATGTGATTAAAGGCTCTTTTCCTATTTCAAAAGTTTTAGTTTTCGAGGGTAATAGCTACGTATGTTGAAAAAATGAAGATATTAGACTATTTTATCGTAAAGAATGTGATTAAAGGCTCTTTTCCTATTTCAAAAGTTTTAGTTTTCGAGGGTAATAGCTAGGTCTGTGGAAAAAATGAAGATATTAGACTATTTTAGGATTGCACATGGTAAAGAATGTGATTAAAGGCTCTTTTCCTATTTCAAAAGTTTTAGTTTTCGAGGGTAATAGCTACGTATGTTGAAAAAATAAAGATATTAGACTATTTTATGATTGCAAATGGTAAAGAATGTGATTAAAGGCTCTTTTCCTATGTCAAAAGTTTTAGTTTTCGAGGGTAATAGCTACGTATGTTGAAAAAATGAAGATATTAGACTATTTTATGATTAAAGAATGTGCTTAAAGGCTCTTTTCCTATGTCAAAAGTTTTAGTTTTCGAGGGTAATAGCTACGTATGTTGAAAAAATGAAGATATTAGACTATTTTATGATTGCACATGGTTAAGAATGTGCTTAAAGGCTCTTTTCCTATGTCAAAAGTTTTAGTTTTCGAGTGTAATAGCTATGTCTGTGGAAAAAATGAAGATATTAGACTATTTTATAATTGCAAATGGTAAAGAATGTGATTAAAACTCTTTTCCTATTTCAAAAGTTTTAGTTTTCGAGGGTAATAGCTAAGTATGTTGAAAAAATGAAGATATTAGACTATTTTATGATTGCAAATACTAAAGAATGTGATTAAAGGCTCTTTTCCTATGTCAAATGTTTTAGTTTTCGAGGGTAATAGCTACGTATGTTGAAAAAATGAAGATATTAGACTATTTTATGATTACAAATGGTAAAGTATGTGATTAAAGGCTCTTTTCCTATGTCAAAAGTTTTAGTTTTCGAGGGTAATAGCTACGTATGTTGAAAAAATGAAGATATTAGAATATGTTATGATTGCAAATGGTAAAGAATGTGATTAAAGGCTCTTTTCCTATTTCAAAAGTTTTAGTTTTCGAGGGTAATAGCTACGTATGTTGAAAAAATGAAGATATTAGACTATTTTATGATTGCAAATGGTAAAGAATGTGATTAAAGGCTCTTTTCCTATTTCAAAAATTTTAGTTTTCGAGGGTAATAGCTACGTATGTTGAAAAAATGAAGATATTAGACTATTTTATGATTGCACATGGTAAAGAATGTCAATTACATGGTAAAGAATGGCAATTACAGGCACTTGCCTGTAATTGCTGGATAATATTACGTTTGGACTCGATAGGACTCGATTTGACTTGAAATAGGAAAAGAGCCTTTAATCACATTCTTTACCATTTGCAATCATAAAATAGTCTAATATCTTCATTTTTTCAACATACGTAGCTATTACCCTCGAAAACTAAAACTTTTGAAATAGGAAAAGAGCCTTTAATCACATTCTTTACCATGTGCAATCATAAAATAGTCTAATATCTTAATTTTTTCAACATACTTAGCTATTACCCTCGAAAACAAAAACTTTTGACATAGGAAAAGAGCCTTTAATCACATTCTTTACCATGTGCAATCATAAAATAGTCTAAAATCTTCATTTTTTCCACAGACATAGCTATTATCCTCGAAAACTAAAACTTTTGAAATAGGAAAAGAGCCTTTAATCACATTCTTTACCATTTGCAATCATAAAATTGTCTAATATCTTCATTTTTTCAACATACGTAGCTATTACCCTCGAAAACTAAAATTACAATCATAAAATAGTCTAATATATTCATTTTTTCCACAGACAAAGCTATTACCCTCGAAAACTAAAACTTTTGAAATGAGAAAAGAGCCTTTAATCACAATCTTTACCATTTGCAATCATAAAATAGTCTAATATCTTCATTTTTTCAACATACGTAGCTATTACCCTCGAAAACTAAAACTTTTGAAATAGGAAAAGAGCCTTTAATCACATTCTTTACCATTTGCAATCATAAAATAGTCTAATATCTTCATTTTTTCCACAGACAAAGCTATTACCCTCGAAACTAAAACTTTTGAAATAGAAAAAGAGCCTTAAATCACATTCTTTACCATTTGCAATCATAAAATAGTCTAATATCTTCATTTTTTCAACATACGTAGCTATTACCCTCGAAAACTTAAACTTTTGACATAGGAAAAGAGCCTTTAATCACATTCTTTACCATTTGCAGTCATAAAATAGTCGAATATCTTCATTTTTTCAACATACGTAGCTATTACCCTCGAAAACTAAAACTTTATAAATAGGAAAAGAGCCTTTAATCACATTCTTTACCATTTGCAATGATAAAATAGTCTAATATCTTCATTTTTTCAACAAGGCTCTTTAAAGGCTCTTTTCCTATTTCAAAAGTTTTAGTTTTCGAGGGTAATAGCTTTGTCTGTGGAAAAAAATGAAGATATTAGACTATTTTATGATTGCAAATGGTAAAGAATGTGATTAAAGGCTCTTTTACTATTTCAAAAGTTTTAGTTTTCGAGGGTAATAGCTACGTATGTTGAAAAAATGAAGATATTAGACTATTTTATGATTGCAAATGGTAAAGAATGTGATTAAAGGCTCTTTTCCTATTTCAAAAGTTTTAGTTTTTGAGGGTAATAGCTTTGTCTGTGGAAAAAATGAATATATTAGACTATTTTATGATTGTAAATAGTAAAGAATGTGATTAAAGGTTCTTTTCTTCTTTCAAAAGTTTTAGTTTTCGAGGGTAATAGCTACGTATGTTGAAAAAATGAAGATATTAGACTATTTTATGATTGCAAATCGTAAAGAATGTGATTAAAGGCTCTTTTCCTATTTCAAAAGTTTTAGTTTTCGAGGGTATTAGCTAGGTCTGTGGAAAAAATGAAGATATTAGACTATTTTATGATTGCACATGGTAAAGAATGTGATTAAAGGCTCTTTTCCTATTTCAAAAGTTTTAGTTTTCGAGGGTAATAGCTACGTATGTTGAAAAAATGAAGATATTAGACAATTTTATGATTGCAAATGGTAAAGAATGTGATTAAAGGCCCTTTTCTTATTTCAAAAGTTTTAGTTTTCGAGGGTAATAGCTATTTATTTTAAAAAAATGAAGATATTAGACTATTTTAAGATTGCAAATGGTAAAGAATGTTATTAAAGGCTCTTTTCCTATTCCAAAAGTTTTAGTTTTCGAGGGTAATAGCTACGTATGTTGAAAAAATGAAGATATTAGACTATTTTATGATTGCAAATGGTAAAGAATGTGAATAAAGGCTCTTTTCCTATGTCAAAAGTTTTAGTTTTCGAGGGTAATAGCTTTGTCTGTGGAAGAAATGAAGATATTAGACTATTCTATGATTGCAAATGGTAAAGAATGTGATTAAAGGCTCTTTTCCTATTTCAAAAGTTTTAGTTTTCGAGGAAAATAGCTACGTATGTTGAAAAAATGAAGATATTAGACTATTTTATGACTACAAATGGTAAAGAATGTGATTAAAGGCTCTTTTCCTATTTCAAAAGTTTTAGTTTTCGAGGGTAATAGCTACGTATGTTGAAAAAATGAAGATATTAGACTATTTTATCGTAAAGAATGTGATTAAAGGCTCTTTTCCTATTTCAAAAGTTTTAGTTTTCGAGGGTAATAGCTAGGTCTGTGGAAAAAATGAAGATATTAGACTATTTTAGGATTGCACATGGTAAAGAATGTGATTAAAGGCTCTTTTCCTATTTCAAAAGTTTTAGTTTTCGAGGGTAATAGCTACGTATGTTGAAAAAATAAAGATATTAGACAATTTTATGATTGCAAATGGTAAAGAATGTGATTAAAGGCTCTTTTCTTATTTCAAAAGTTTTAGTTTTCGAGGGTAATAGCTACTTATTTTGAAAAATGAAGATATTAGACTATTTTAAGATTGCAAATGGTAAAGAATGTGATTAAAGGCTCTTTTGCTATTCCAAAAGTTTTAGTTTTCGAGGGTAATAGCTACGTATGTTGAAGAAATGAAGATCTTAGACTATTTTATGATTGCAAATGGTAAAGAATGGGATTAAAGGCTCTTTTCCTATGTCAAAAGTTTTAGTTTTCGAGGGTAATAGCTTTGTCTGTGGAAAAAATGAAGATATTAGACTATTCTATGATTGCAAATGGTAAAGAGTGTGATTAAAGGCTCTTTTCCTATTTCAAAAGTTTTAGTTTTCGAGGAAAATAGCTACGTATGTTGAAAAAATGAAGATATTAGACTATTTTATGATTGCAAATGGTAAAGAGTGTGATTAAAGGCTCTTTTCCTATTTCAAAAGTTTTAGTTTTCGAGGGTTATAGCTAGGTCTGTGGAAAAAATGAAGATATTACACTATTTTATGATTGCACATGGTAAAGAATGTGATTAAAGGCTCTTTTCCTATTTCAAAAGTTTTAGTTTTCTAGGGTAATAGCTACGTATGTTGAAAAAATGAAGATATTAGACTATTTTATGATTGCACATGGTAAAGAATGTGATTAAAGGCTCTTTCCCTATTTCAAAAGTTTTAGTTTTCGAGGGTAATAGCTACATATGTTGAAAAAATGAAGATATTAGACTATTTTATGATTGGAAAGAGCCTTTAATCATAGGCTCTTTAAAGGCTCTAAAAGGCTCGTAATTAAAGGCTCTTTTCCTATTTCAAAAGTTTTAGTTTTCGAGGGTAATAGCTACGTATGTTGAAAAAATGAAGATATTAGACTATTTTATGATTGCACATGGTAAAGAATGTGATTAAAGGCTCTTTTCCTATGTCAAAAGTTTTAGTTTTCGAGGGTAATAGCTACGTATGTTGAAAAAATGAGATATTAGACAATTTTATGATTGCACATGGTAAAGAATATGATTAAAGGCTCTTTTCCTATTTTAAAAGTTTTAGTTCTCGAGGGTAATAGCTATGTATGTTGAAAAAATGAAGATATTAGACTATTTTCTGATTGCAAATGGTAAAGAATGTGATTAAAGGCTCTTTTCCTATTTCAAAAGTTTTAGTTTTCGGGGGTAAGAGCTACGTATGTTGAAAAAATGAAGATATTAGACTATTTTATGATTGCACATGGTAAAGAATGTGATTAAAGGCTCTTTTCCTATTTCAAAAGTTTTATTTTTCGAGGGTAATAGCTACGTATGTTGAAAAAATGAAGATATTAGACTATTTTATGATTGCAAATGGTAAAGAATGTGATTAAAGGCTCTTTTCCTATTTCAAAAGTTTTAGTTTTCGGGGGTAAGAGCTAGGTATGTTGAAAAAATGAAGATATTAGACTATTTTATGATTGCAAATGGTAAATAATGTGATTAAAGGCTCTTTTCCTATGTCAAAAGTTTTAGTTTTTGAGGTTAATAGCTACATATGTTGAAAAAATGAAG
>NW_027066208.1:0-19314 GCF_032884065.1 Artemia franciscana
TATCTATCAGTCGCAAGCCTTTTTTCTTGCTCTTCTTGTGACTCCTCGGCACGCTTTCTTTTCTTACTTTCCCTATCAACCGCAAGTTTTTTGGCATAGACTCTTTGAGCAGCTTCCTCGAATGTTGCTATTGTAGGTCCTTCAGTCATTTTACAATTAAACATTTTTCCGTCCACGATCTTCTTACAATTATAAATTTGTCTTTGAACGATTTTCTTAAATACTTTTAATAACGTCATCGTCATAACAAACATGACGACAACTAACTTCACGACGACATGATGGCTTGACGTTACTCGACAGACATAGCACACATATAACTTTTATATATATATATATATATATATATATATATATATATATATATATATATATATATATATATATATATATATATATATATATATATATATATATATATATATATATATATATATATATATATATATGTATATATATACTAGCTGTTGGGGTGGCGCTTCGTGCCACCCCAACACCTAGTTGGTGGGGCACTTCGCGCCCCCCCAAGCCCCCCCGCGCGCGTAAGTCGTTACGCGCCATATTAGTTACGCGCCATTGTAGTTGTGTCCCTTTGTACCACCTGTGAATATAGATAGATTTATATATGTGTTTCAAACTACGTAAAAATTGCGAATATACAACAGTTTTGGCTTTCCCACTAGTGGGAGCTTTCCGTTTCCAATTTCCAGCAATTGATCTGAAAATGTTTGACCAGAGTCATCGTTTTGCAATCGGACACGCATATTTGTAGTTAATTTTAATATTTTTACGTGTGCCCATAAATTAGAATTTTTCAGGCAAGCATTCATTTCGTCAGCAGGAGTTAAACTACGTAAAAATTGCGAATATACAACATTCTTGGCTTTCCCATTGTCTGTGCATATACAAAGCCGTATGCACTAATAATGACGTCATATGCAAACGCTCATTTTACAAACAAACAAACATGCATGCACACAACTCGTTTTTATATAGATAGATAGATAGATAGATAGATACAATACAAATTAACTGCGTAAAACTTGGGAATATACAACATTCTTCGCTGTCCAATTGTCGCTGCATATAAATAGATTGTCAGGTTTACCGACCCTCGAACATGCAACGTACAATTGTCCATGGGAAAAACAATCAGTATTAAGATCTATACCACATTTTTCTAATTATTGACCTTGAGCTTTGTTAATGGTGATTGCAAATGCTAATCGAATTGGGAATTGCAATCTTTTAAATTGATAAGGCAGATCCGTTGGAATCATGGGAATGCAAGGAATAAGAACAGCCTCGCCCTCAAAAGGCCCTGTCAAGATTGTGGCCTCTATTAGGGTTTCCATTGTTTTTTTACGGCCAACAAATGACGCCAAATGGCGCTTCGCGCCACCCCAACACCTAGTTGGTGGGGGCGCTTCGCGCCCCCCCAAGCCCCCCCGCGCGCTTAAGTCGTTACGCGCCATATTAGTTACGCGCCATTGTAGTTGTGTCCCTATGTCCCACCTGTGAATATAGATATATATATATATATATATATATATATATATGTTTTTAACTACGTAAAATTTGCGAGTATACAACATTCTTTGCTGTCCCATTGTCTGTGCATATAAATAGATTGTTTACCGACTCTTGAAAATGCAAAATATAATGGTCCATGGGAAAACAATCCGTATTCAGATCTATACCTCATGATTCTAATGATTGCCCTTGAGCTTTGTTGATGGTGATTGCTAATCTACCATTCCCTGTGTCGCCATCGTCATTTATATATCCCCTTGTGCCCCCCGGCATCCCCTTTGTAGTTTTGTCCCTGTGTCCAGGTCGTCATTTGTGTCCCGGTGTCCCAGTCTGTGATTTCTCTTTGAGTGTCCCGGGCGTCATTTATATTCCATGTGTCCCGGTGTCTCGGTCGTCATTTATATCCCCCTGTGCCCCCGGCGTCCCGTTGTAGTTGTGTCCCTGTGTCCCGGTCGTCATTTATATTCCCTGTGTCCCGGTCGTCATTTGTATCCCGGTGTCCCGGTCTGTATATACATTCGTTTTTTAGTTTTGTTTTTCTCCTTTATTTTTTTCCTTTTTATTTTTTTTCTTTTTTAGTTTATTTAGATTTTTAGATTTTTTAGTTTTTTTATTAGTTTTTATTTTTTTTTTCTTTTTAGTTTTTTTGTAGTTTTTACCTTTTTTTAGTTTTTTTAGTTTTTTTTTACTTATATCCTGGTCGTCATTTATACTCCCTGTGTCCCGGTCGTCATTTGTGTCCCGGTGCTTTGTTGATTGCTAATCGAACATTCCTTTTGTCCCGGTCGCTTTCTCTTTGAGTGTCGTCATTCATATTCCCTATGTGCCGGTGTCCCGGTCGTCATTTGTGTCCCGATGTCCCGGTCTGTAATTTCGTCAGTTGAAAACTTATGATGAAATAAATTTTTAATTTTTTCCCTTTTTTTGTTTTTAGTTTTTTTTATTGGTTTTTACCTTTTTTTAGGTTTTTTAGTTTTTTTCTTTTTTCTTTTTAGTTTTTTTTGAAGTTTTTATCTTTTTAGTTTTTTTATTTTTATTTATATTTTTTTAGTTTTCTTTTTCTCCTTTATTTTTCAGTTTTTTCCTTTTTTTAGTTTTTTTTCTTTTTTAGTTCTTTTAGTTTTTACCTTTTTTAGTTTTTTTTAGTTTTTTTAGTTTTTTAGCTTTTTTTATTTTTTTTTATTAGTTTTTAGTTTATTTTATGGTTTTTTCCTTTTTTTAGTTTCTTTATCTTTTTTTAGTTTTTTTTTAGTTTTTAAGCTTTTTTAGATTTTTTTATTTTGTTTTCTTTTTTTTGTAGTTTTTACCTTCTTTAGATTTGTGCTTCTTTTATTTTTTTAGCTTTTTTAGTTTTTTTCGTTTTTTCTTTTTATTTTTTTTTGTAGTTTTTATCTTTTTTATTTTTTTGTATTTTTATTCATATTTTTTTAGTTTTCCTTTTCTCTTTTATTTTTCAGTTTTTTCCTTTTTTTAGTTTTTTTCTTTTTTAGTTTTTAGTTTTTTTTAGTTTTTTACCTTTTTTTAGTTTTTTTAGTTTTTTTAGTTTTTTAGATTTTTTAGTTTTTTTATTAGTTTTTAGTTTTTTTTTGTAGTTTTTGCCTTTTTTTATTTTTTTCAGTTTTTTTAGTTTTTAGTTTTTTACCTTTTTTTAGTTTTTTTTTAGTTTTTTAGCTTTTTTAGTTTTTTTTTCTTTTAGTTTTTTTTTGTAGTTTTTACCTTTTTTAGTTTTTTTTCTTATTTTGTATTAGTGTGAAATAATTCAGACGTCATATGCGGACAAACATGACGTCACCTGATCCACAGATCCACACACAGACAACTTATTTTTATATATATAGATATACTAGCTGTTGGGGTGGCGCTTCGCGCCACCCCAACACCTAGTTGGTGGGGGCGCTTCGCGCCGCCCAAGCCCCCCCGTGCGTGTAAGTCGTTACGCGCCATATTAGTTACGCGCCATTGTAGTTGTGTCCCTATGTCCCACCTGTGAATATAGATAGATATATATATATATATACTAGCTGTTGGGGTGGCGCTTCGCGCCACCCCAACACCTAGTTGGTGGGGGCGCTTTGCGCCCCCCACCAAGCCCCCCCGCGCGCGTAAGTCGTTACGCGCCATAATAGTTACGCGCCATTGTAGTTGTGTCCCTATGTCCCACCTGTGAATATAGATATATATATATATATATATATATATATATATATATATATATATATATATATATATATATATATATATATATATATATATATATATATATATATATATAAATATATATATATATATATATATATATATATATATATATATATATATATATATATATATATATATATATATATATATATATATATATATATATATATATATATAAATATATATATATATATATATATATATATATATATATATATATATATATATATATATATATATATATATATATATATATATATATATATATATATATATATATATATATATATATATATATATATATATATATATATATATATATATGGTTTTAACTACGTAAAACTTGCGAATATACAACATTCTTTGCTGTCCCATTGTCTTTGCATATAAATAGATTGTCAGGTTTACCGACTGTTGAACATGCAACATATAATGGTCCATGGGAAAACAATCTGTATTCAGATCTATACCTCATGATTCTAATGATTGCCCTTGAGCTTTGTTGATGGTGATTGCTAATCGACCATTCCCTGTCCCGGTGTCCCGGTCGTCATTTACATCCCCCTGTTTCCTCCGGTGTCCCCGTTGTAGTTGTGTCCCTGTGTCCCGGTCGTCATTTATATTCCCTGTGTCCCGGTCGTCATTTGTATCCCGGTGTCCCGGTCTGTATATACATTCGTTTTTTAGTTTTGTTTTTCTCCTTTATTTTTTCCTTTTTTTTCTTTTTTAGCTTATTTAGATTTTTAGATTTTTTAGTTTTTTTATTAGTTTTTAGTTTTTTTTTCTTTTTAGTTTTTTTGTCCCGGTCGTCATTTATATCCCCCTGTTTCCCCCGGTGTCCCCGTTGTAGTTGTGTCCCTGTGTCCCGGTCGTCATTTATATTCCCTGTGTCCCGGTCGTCATTTGTATCCCGGTGTACCGGTCTGTATATACATTCGTTTTTTAGTTTTGTTTTTCTCCTTTATTTTTTTCCTTTTTTTTTCTTTTTTAGTTTATTTAGATTTTTAGATTTTTTAGTTTTTTTATTAGTTTTTAGTTTTTTTTTCTTTTTAGTTTTTTTGTAGTTTTTACCTTCTTTTTAGTTTTGTTAATTTTTTTTTACTTATGTCCTGGTCGTCATTTATACTCCCTATGTCCCGGTGCTTTGTTGATTGCTAATCGAACATTCCTTTTGTCCTGGTCGCTTTCTCTTTGAGTGTCGTCATTTATTTTTTTTCTTTTTTAGTTCTTTTAGTTTTTACCTTTTTTAGTTTTTTTTAGTTTTTTAGATGAAAATTTTTTTTAGTTTTTTCCTTTTTTTCTTTATAGTTTTTATTGGTTTTTACCTTTATGTTAGCTTATTTTTCAGTTTTTTCCTTTTTTTTTAGTTTTTTTTTTATTTTTTATTTTTTTTTAGTTTTTTACCTTTTTTTAGTTTTTTTAGTTTTTTTAGTTTTTTTAGTTTTTTAGCTTTTTTACTTTTTTTTATTAGTTTTTAGTTTTTTTGTAGTTTTTGCCTTAGTTTTTTCAGTTTTTTTTAGTTTTTTATTGGTTTTTACCTTTATTTTAGCTTATTTTTCAGTTTTTTCCTTTTTTTTAGTTTTTGTAGTTTTTAGTTTTTTTAGTTTTTTACCTTTTTTTAGTTTTTTTAGTTTTTTTAGTTTTTTAGCTTTTTTATTTTTTTTATTAGTTTTTAGTTTTTTTTGTAGTTTTTGCCTTTTTTTAGTTTTTTTAGTTTTTTAGCTTTTTTATTAGTTTTTAGTTTTTTTTTGTAGTTTTTGCCTTTTTTTAGTTTTTTTAGTTTTTTAGCTTTTTTATTTTTTTTATTAGTGTTTAGTTTTTTTTGTAGTTTTTGCCTTTTTTTAGTTTTTTCAGTTTTGACGTCACCTGATCCAGTTTTTTCAGGTGACGTCACCTGATCCACGATCCACAGATCCACAGAAAACTTATTTTTATATATATAGATAGTTTTTTTTTTACTTATGTCCTGGTCGTCATTTATACTCCCTGTGTCCCGGTTCTTTGTTGATTGCTAATCGAACATTCCTTTTGTCCTGGTCGCTTTCTCTTTGAGTGTCGTCATTTATTTTTTTCTTTTTTAGTTCTTTTAGTTTTTACCTTTTTTAGTTTTTTTTAGTTTTTTAGATGAAAATTTTTTTTAGTTTTTTCCTTTTTTTCTTTTTAGTTTTTTATTGGTTTTTACCTTTATTTTAGCTTATTTTTCAGTTTTTTCCTTTTTTTTAGTTTTTTTTTATTTTTTTAGTTTTTTACCTTTTTGTTAGTTTTTTTAGTTTTTTAGTTTTTTAGCTTTTTTACTTTTTTTATTAGTTTTTAGTTTTTTTTTGTAGTTTTTGCCTTTTTTTAGTTTTTTCAGTTTTTTTTTAGTTTTTTATTGGTTTTTACCTTTATTTTAGCTTATTTTTCAGTTTTTTCCTTTTTTTTAGTTTTTTTTTAGTTTTTAGTTTTTTTAGTTTTTTACCTTTTTTTAGTTTTTTTAGTTTTTTTTAGTTTTTTAGCTTTTTTATTTTTTTTTATTAGTTTTTAGTTTTTTTTGTAGTTGTTGCCTTTTTTTAGTTTTTTTAGTTTTTTAGTTTTTTTTATTAGTTTTTAGTTTTTTTTTGTAGTTTTTGCCTTTTTTTAGTTTTTTTAGTTTTTTAGCTTTTTTATTTTTTTTATTAGTTTTTAGTTTTTTTTTAGTTTTTGCCTTTTTTTTAGTTTTTTCAGTTTTGACGTCACCTGATCCAGTTTTTTCAGGTGACGTCACCTGATCCATCCACAGACAGACAGACAACTTATTTTTATATAGATAGAAGATAGATATATATATATATATATATATATATATATATATATATCTATATATATAAAAATAAGTTGTCTGTGGATGGATGGATGGATGGATGTGTGGATGGATGTGTCAGGTGACGTCACCTGAAAAAACTGGATTAGGTGACGTCAAAACTGAAAAAACTAAAAAAAGGCAAAAACTACAAAAAAAACTAAAAACTAATAAAAAAAATAAAAAAGCTAAAAAACTAAAAAAACTATAAAGGTAAAAACCAATAAAAAACTAAAAAAAAAACTGAAAAAACTAAAAAAAGGCAAAAACTACAAAAAAAACTAAAAACTAATAAAAAAAGTAAAAAAGCTAAAAAACTAAAAAAACTAAAAAAACTAAAAAAAGGTAAAAAACTAAAAAAAATAAAAAATAAAAAAAAACTAAAAAAAAGGAAAAAACTGAAAAATAAGCTAAAATAAAGGTAAAAACCAATAAAAAACTAAAAAAAAAAAGGAAAAAACTAATAAATGACGACACTCAAAGAGAAAGCGACCAGGACAAAAAACTAAAAAAAAAGGCAAAAACTACAAAAAAACTAAAAACTAATAAAAAAATAAAAAAGCTAAAAAACTAAAAAAACTAAAAAAAGGTAAAAAACTAAAAAAACTAAAAACTAAAAAAAAACTAAAAAAGGTAAAAACTAAAAGAACTAAAAAAGAAAAAAATAAATGACGACACTCAAAGAGAAAGCGACCAGGACAAAAGGAATGTTCGATTAGCAATCAACAAAGCACCGGGACACAGGGAGTATAAATGACGACCAGGACACAAGTAAAAAAAAAAATTAACAAAACTAAAAAGAAGGTAAAAACTACAAAAAAACTAAAAAGAAAAAAAAACTAAAAACTAATAAAAAACTAAAAAATCTAAAAATCTAAATAAACTAAAAAAGAAAAAAAAAGGAAAAAAATAAAGGAGAAAAACAAAACTAAAAAACGAATGTATATACAGACCGGTACACCGGGATACAAATGACGACCGGGACACAGGGAATATAAATAACGACCGGGACACAGGGACACAACTACAACGGGGACACCGGGGGAAACAGGGGGATATAAATGACGACCGGGACAAAAAAACTAAAAAGAAATAAAAACTAAAAACTAATAAAAAAAACTAAAAAATCTAAAAATCTAAATAAGCTAAAAAAGAAAAAAAAAGGAAAAAAATAAAGGAGAAAAACAAAACTAAAAAACGAATGTATATACAGACCGGGACACCGGGATACAAATGATGACCGGGACCCGGGACACAGGGAATATAAATGACGACCGGGACACAGGGACACAACTACAACGGGGACACCGGGGGAAACAGGGGGATAACCTGACAATCTATTTATATGCAAAGACAATGGGACAGCAAAGAATGTTGTATATTCGCAAGTTTTACGTAGTTAAAACCATATATATATATATATATCTATATTCACAGGTGGGACATAGGGACACAACTACAATGGCGCGTAACTATTATGGCGCGTAACGACTTACGCGCGCGGGGGGGCTTGGGGGGGGGCGCGAAGCGCCCCCACCAACTAGGTGTTGGGGTGGCGCGAAGCGCCACCCCAACAGCTAGTATATATATATATATATATATGTTTTTAACTACGTAAAACTTGCGAATATACAACATTCTTTGCTGTCCCATTGTCTGTGCATATAAATAGATTGTCAGGTTTACCGACTCTTGAACATGCAACATATAATGGTCCATGGGAAAACAATCCGTATTCAGATCTATACCTCATGATTCTAATGATTGCCCTTGAGCTTTGTTGATGGTGATTGCTAATCGACCATTCCCTGAGTCGCCATCGTCATTTATATATCCCGGCGTCCCCTTTGTAGTTATGTCCCTGTGTCCCGGTCGTCATTTATATTCCCTGTGTCCCGGTCGTCATTTGTGTCCCGGTGTTCCAGTCTGTGATTTCTCTTTGAGTGTCCCGGGCGTCATTTATATTCCTTGTGTCCCGGTGTCCCGGTCGTCATTTATATCCCCCTGTGCCCCCCGGCGTCCCCATTGTAGTTGTGTCCCTGTGTCCCGGTCGTCATTTATATTCCCTGTGTCCTGGTCGTCATTTGTATCCCGGTGTCCCGGTCTGTATATACATTCGTTTTTTAGTTTTGTTTTTCTCCTTTATTTTTTTCCTTTTTTCTTTTTTTTCTTTTTTAGTTTATTTAGATTTTTAGATTTTTTAGTTTTTTTATTAGTTTTTAGTTATTTTGTAGTTTTTACCATTTTTTTAGTTTTTTTAGTTTTTTTTTTTACTTATGTCCTGGTCGTCATTTATACTCCCTGTGTCCCGGTCGTCATTTGTGTCTTGGTGCTTTGTTGATTGCTAATTTATATTATATTTATATTTATATTTTTTATATTTATTAATATTTTTTTAGTTTTCTTTTTCTCTTATTTTTCAGTTTTTTCCTTTTTTTAGTTTTTTCTTTTTTAGTTTTTAGTTTTTTTTTGTTTTTTACCTTTTTTTTAGCTTTTTTAGTTTTTTTATTAGTTTTTAGTTTTTTAGTTTTTGCCTTTTTTTAGTTTTTTCAGTTTTTTTTAGTTTTTAGTTTTTTACCTTTTTTAGTTTTTTTTAGTTTTTTAGCTTTTTTAGTTTTTTTCTTTTTAGTTTTTTTTTGTAGTTTTTACCTTTTTTAGTTTTTTTCTTCTTTTGTATTAGTGTGAAATAATTCAGACGTCATATGTGGACAAACACGACGTCACTCGACAGACAGACAGACAGACATAACCCACAAACAACTTATTTTTATATATATTTACTCATATTTTTTTAGTTTTCTTTTCTCTTTTATTTTTCAGTTTTTTCCTTTTTTTTAGTTTTTTTCTTTTTTAGTTTTTAGTTTTTTTTAGTTTTTTACCTTTTTTAGTTTTTTTTAGTTTTTTTAGTTTTTTAGCTTTTTTAGTTTTTTTATTAGTTTTTATTTTTTTTGTAGTTTTTGCCTTTTTTTTATTTTTTTCAGTTTTTTTTAGTTATTAGATTTTTACCTTTTTTTAGTTTTTTTTTAGTTTTTTAGCTTTTTTAGTTTTTTTTTCTTTTTAGTTTTTTTTTGTAGTTTTTACCTTTTTAGTTTTTTTCTTCTTTTGTATTAGTGTGAAATAATTCAGACGTCATATGCGGACAAACATGACGTCACCTGATCCACAGATCCACACACAGACAACTTATTTTTATATATAGATATATATATATATATATATATATATATATATATATATATATATATATATATATATACAGCTAGTATACGCCACCCCAACAGCTAGTATATATATATATATATATATATATATATATATATATATATATATATATATATATATATATATATATTTATATATATATATCTGTGCATATAAATAGATTGTCAGGTTTACTGACTCTTGAACATGCATCATTTGTGTCCCGGTATCCCAGTTTGTAATTTCTCTTTGAGTGTCCCAGTCGTCATTTGTGTCCCGGTCTGTAATTTCTATTCGAACAATCCCTGTGTCCCGGTCGTCATTTATATATTCCGCCTGTGCCCCCGGCGTCCCCGTTGTAGTTGTGTCCCTATGTCCTGGTCGTCATTTATATTCCCTGTGTCCCGGTCGTGATTTGTGTCCGGTCATATATATTCCCTGTGTCCCGGTCGTCATTTATGTCCCGGTGTCCCGGTATGTAATTTCATCAGTTGACAAACATGACGTCAGTCGACAAACAACTTCATGACGCATACAGCTCAATCCTTATAATGACGTCAGTAGACAAACATGACGTCAGTCAACACACAAACATGACGTCACCCGACAGACCCACGCACAGACAACTTATTTTTATATATAAAAGATAAGTTGTTTGTCTGTCTGTCGACTGACGTCATTATAAGGATTAAGCTGTATGTCGTCATGAACGCCTATTTTTAGTTGTAGCACGTGTGGTGGAAACCCTGAAAGATCTATGGAATTTAAAAATTCAGATGGATAATTAACCGCTTCATTTGGTTCCAAAACTGTGTCGACTGACTTGTAAAGGACTGCCTGGTCTCGAATCTTGGTCAAAACAATATTGTTGATTTCGTGGACGTCTATATTTTTGGGTGCGAGAATCGCTCTTTCACTTAGCCATTTATTATTTTTATAATTTTTTAGAATATTCGGAAATACTTTTTCAATCAATTCATTTTTGGACGTCACTAAATTACAGAAATCAGCAGGTAGTTGTATACGTCCTGAAATTGAGTCCACTGGGAGTTTTCCGTTTCCCATTGACAGCAATTGATCTGAAAATGTTTGACCAGAGTCATCGTTTTGCAGTCGGACACGCATATTTGTAGTTAATTTTAATGTTTTTACGTGTGCCCATAAATTAGAATTTTTCAGGCAAGCATTCATTTCGTCTGCAGGAGTTGATCTAGGTATTATAGGTAACGTTTGCCTGAAATCTCCCGCAAGCAATATTAATGTGCTGCCAAAGGGTTTCGACTTCCTTCGCAAATCTTTCAAGGATTGATCCGGAGCCTCGAGCGATTTTTGTGTGCCATTGTGCACTCATCCCAAATAATAAGTTTGCATTGCTGCAATACTTTACCCATCCCAGATGATTTGGAAATATTGCACGTGGGAGTTTCTGTAGAATGCAAGTTCAGAGGCAATTTCAAAGCGGAATGAGCAGTTCTTCCACCAGGCAGCAATGTTAAGGCTATTCCGGACGGCGCAATTGCCAACGCTATATCATTTTTTGATCGAATTGATGCCCGAATCAGTTTTATCACAAACGTTTTACCAGTACCTCCTGGCGCATCCAAAAAGAAAATTTCTCCAACGTTGTTATCGTCACAATGCATTATCGTATCATAAATGTCTTTTTGTTCCGACGTTAACTTGGAAATGTTATTTTGTACATACGACAATAGATCACTCGTACTGTAACTTTGTTCACGATCCAATTCTACACATGTCGAAACAGCAGCGATACGGTTAGGTGAAGGCATTCCCAAATCCTGAAGAGGTTTGTTTGCCATACGTACGCACAAATCTTCTATAACAACTAAAGTGTAGTTATAAATTTCTGATGTAAAATCAAAAGTCATATCTGACGTTTCTAACTGTTTTCGATGGAGTATATCTTCGGACATTTTTGACTTATATTTTTCCCATAACTTTATCAGGTATTTCAGCGGAAATCACATCATCAATTTCGTTCGAAGTAATTTTTTTATGTAGCCTGATTAGTATATGTGCGTGTGGCAAACCTCGTTTTTGCCATTCCACTGAGTACATCCAGCATCGCGCTGACCCAAACACTTCAAGTTTTACAATGTAGTTTATCAGTGATTTCAACTTTTGCCGGAAGACACGGGCCGTAATGTCATGCCTATGAACCGCCGATTGTCCTTGAAGTAAAAGCTGCAGTATCTCGTCCCAAGATTGATTACATGTAAATGTAATAAATAAATCTGGACGACCATAGAGACGAACATACGCAATAGCATCTTGAGCATATTCATGCATATGACGGGGACTGCCAGCATATGACGAAGGTAAATTGTTAATCTTCCAACGTTTGTGGTATTACCGTCATTTATAACTGCATCTCGCAAATGAATGTATTGTTCAGAGCGGAGCTTGGTCTGATTCAGGCGGATATATAGCAAACGTTCTGATTCAATTTTAGTATACATATCAACGACGAATTGGTGAAACAATTCACGGCATTTTAAAATATAATTTTCTTCATCCTGCCGAATCATTAGTCTATTGGAATAATAATGGATTGCACTGCATTTCTTATTCATTTCTTTGTTAGTGGCTGGATTCATCAATTTAATATTAAAGTGATAGCCGTCGGCTCCTTCCCAAAAAATGATAGGATATTGTAGGGCATCGTAGCATCGATGAGTTTCAGCAATTCTTACCAACTGAGCGTTTCGCTTATGAAGAATAATATCTCGAGGTAAAAACTGATCACCGACCATAACGATTGCCACTTTGTCGATAGTTGGAGCATTGTATCTACGCACATGTTGGCCAGGAGGCGTTTTGTCAGCGGAAATAACAATTTTATGCGTATCAGTAGGCATCAAATCGAAGGCTGTTTTGAACAGACGCACTAAATTATTATTTTCGTGGAAAAGATGTTGCAATTGGGAAAAGATTGTCCTTTCAACGTTGGGAGAAATTTCGCAACGTGCATTCAATTCAGAATTTCTATCACTGATGAAGTACAATTGTAAAAATTTATGATTCTCGCCTGAGAATGGTAGAAGGGACCCTGCTCTATGATAAATTTGGCCTTTTACTTTGAAAATAGACATAAATTGATCTGGATTTTCGATTTGGGCTCCAAACGACGTCATTTGGAAACATGAGTTGTATTTTCTGATTTTTGACAAAAAACACTTAGATTCTGACGTAGTTCCAGTAAGGAAAGTCTTCAATGGCTCTGGTGCTGCAGCCGATAGAGGAAGTTTAACTTTTCCTGAGGCGCAACACATTCCCATTGTTTCACCATTGAATTTCAAGGCCTTGCAATAGGGACAAATTTTAGACATTGTACCGATTTGAACACATCTACTCAAGCTATAATCATTTTCTGGGTTGTACCTGAATGCCAGGCGATAACTTTCAGGTTGCTCTGATTCCTCGGCACGCTTTCTTTTCTTACTTTCTCTATCAGCAGCAAGCCTGATTTCTTGCTGTTCTTGTGATTCCTCGGCACGCTTTCTTTTCTTACTTTCTCTATCAGCAGCAAGCCTGATTTCTTGCTGTTTTTGTAATTCCTCGGCACGCCTTCTTTTTTCACTTTCTCTTTTAGCAGCAAGTCTGCTTCCGCGTTGCTCTGGTAGTTCCTCGGCACGCTTTCTGTTCTTTCTTTCTCTATCAGCCTCAAGCCTGTTTCCTTGCTGTTCTTTTGATTCCTCGGCACGCTTTCTGTTCTTTCTTTCTCTATCAGGCCTCAAGCCTGTTTCCTTGCTGTTCTTTTGATTCCTCGGCACGCCTTCTTTTTTCACTTTCTCTTTTAGCAGCAAGTCTGCTTTCGCGTTGCTCTGGTAGTTCCTCGGCACGCTTTCTTTTCTGACTTTCTCTATCAGCAGCAAGTTTTTTGGCATAGACTCTTTGAGCATCTTCATCAGCTTTTGCCATGGTAAGTTCATCAGTCGTTGTAAACTTAAACATTAATAGATTTCTACGTGAACATATGTCTTAAATATCTTGAATGACGTCACCGTCAAAGCAAAAATGACGACAACTAACTTCATGACGTCAGTCAACACAGAAACATGACGTCACCTGATCCACAGACAGACCCACAGACAGACAACCTTATTTTTATATATATACTAGCTGTTGGGGTGGCGCTTTGCGCCACCCCAACACCTAGTTGGTGGGGGCGCTTCGCGCAACCCCCAAGCCCCCCCGCGCGCGTAAGTCGTTACGCGCCATAATAGTTACGCGCCATTGTAGTTGTGTCCCTATGTCCCACCTGTGAATAATTTTTCTTTTTTAGCTTATTTAGATTTTTAGATTTTTTAGTTTTTTTATTAGTTTTTAGTTTTTTTTTTCTTTTTAGATTTTTTGTCCCGGTCGTCATTTATATCCCCCTGTTTCCCCCGGTGTCCCCGTTATAGTTGTGTCCCTGTGTCCCCGGTCGTCATTTATATTCCCTGTGTCCCGGTCGTCATTTGTATCCCGGTGTACCGGTCTGTATATACATTCGTTTTTTAGTTTTGTTTTTTCTCCTTTATTTTTTTCCTTTTTTTTCTTTTTTAGTTTATTTAGATTTTAGATTTTTTAGTTTTTTTAGTTTTTTAGCTTTTTTACTTTTTTTATTAGTTTTTAGTTTTTTTTGTAGTTTTTGCCTTTTTTTAGTTTTTTCAGTTTTTTTTTAGTTTTTTATTGGTTTTTACCTTTATTTTAGCTTATTTTTCAGTTTTTTTCCTTTTTTTTAGTTTTTTTTAGTTTTTAGTTTTTTTAGTTTTTTACTTTTTTTAGTTTTTTTAGTTTTTTTAGTTTTTTAGCTTTTTTATTTTTTTTATTAGTTTTTAGTTTTTTTTTGTAGTTTTTGCCTTTTTTTTTAGTTTTTTTAGTTTTTTAGCTTTTTTATTAGTTTTTAGTTTTTTTTGTAGTTTTTGCCTTTTTTTAGTTTTTTTAGTTTTTTAGCTTTTTATTTTTTTATTAGTTTTTAGTTTTTTTTGTAGTTTTTGCCTTTTTTTAGTTTTTTCAGTTTTGACGTCACCTGATCCAGTTTTTTCAGGTGACGTCACCTGATCCACGATCCATAGATCCACAGACAACTTATTTTTATATATATAGATAGTTTTTTTTTACTTATGTCCTGGTCTTCTTTTAGTTTTTTACCTTTTTTAGTTTTTTTAGTTTTTTAGATGAAAATTTTTTTTAGTTTTTTGCTTTTTTTCTTTTTAGTTTTTTATTGGTTTTTACCTTTATTTTAGCTTATTTTTCAGTTTTTTCTTTTTTGTAGTTTTTTTTTATTTTTTATTTTTTAGTTTTTTTAGTTTTTTAGCTTTTTTACTTTTTTTATTAGTTTTTTAGTTTTTTTTGTTGTTTTTGCCTTTTTTTTAGTTTTTTTCAGTTTTTTCCTTTTTTTTTAGTTTTTTTTTTAGTTTTTAGTTTTTTTAGTTTTTTATCTTTTTTTAGTTTTTTTAGTTTTTTTAGTTTTTAGCTTTTTTATTTTTTTTATTAGTTTTTAGTTTTTTTTGTAGTTTTTGCCTTTTTTTTAGTTTTTAGTTTTTTAGCTTTTTTATTAGTTTTTAGTTTTTTTTGTAGTTTTTTGCCTTTTTTTTAGTTTTTTTAGTTTTTTTAGCTTTTTTATTTTTTTTATTAGTTTTTTAGTTTTTTTTTGTAGTTTTTGCCTTTTTTTAGTTTTTTCAGTTTTGACGTCACCTGATCCAGTTTTTTCAGGTGACGTCACCTGACCCATCCACAGACAGACAACTATTTTTATATATATAGATATATATATATATACTAGCTGTTGGGGTGGCGCTTCGCGCCACCCCAACACCTAGTTGGTGGGGGCGCTTCGCGCCCCCCCCCAAGCCCCCCCGCGCGCGTAAGTCGTTACGTGCCATAATAGTTACGCGCCATTGTAGTTGTGTCCCTATGTCCCACCTGTGAATATAGATAGATAATATATATATATGGTTTTAACTACGTAAAACTTGCGAATATACAACATTCTTTGCTGTCCCATTGTCTTTGCATATAAATAGATTGTCAGGTTTACCGACTCTTGAACATGCAACATATAATGGTCCATGGGAAAACAATCTGTATTCAGATCTATACCTCATGATTCTAATGATTGCCCTTGAGCTTTGTTGATGGTGATTGCTAATCGACAATTCCCTGTCCCGGTGTCCCGGTCGTCATTTACATCCCCCTGTTTCCTCCGGTGTCCCCGTTGTAGTTGTGTCCCTGTGTCCCGGTCGTCATTTATATTCCCTGTGTCCCGGTCGTCATTTGTATCCCGGTGTCCCGGTCTGTATATACATTCGTTTTTTAGTTTTGTTTTTCTCCTTTATTTTTTTCCTTTTTTTTTCTTTTTTAGCTTATTTAGATTTTTAGATTTTTTAGTTTTTTTTATTAGTTTTTAGTTTTTTTTTCTTTTTAGTTTTTTTGTCCCGGTCGTCATTTATATCCCCCTGTTTCCCCCGGTGTCCCCGTTGTAGTTGTGTCCCTGTGTCCCGGTCGTCATTTATATTCCCTGTGTCCGGTCGTCATTTGTATCCCGGTGTACCGGTCTGTATATACATTCGTTTTTTAGTTTTGTTTTTCTCCTTTATTTTTTTCCCTTTTTTTTTCTTTTTTAGTTTATTTAGATTTTTAGATTTTTTAGTTTTTTTATTAGTTTTAGTTTTTAGTTTTTTTTCTTTTTAGTATTTTTTGTAGTTTTTACCTTCTTTTTAGTTTTGTTAATTTTTTTTTTTACTTGTGTCCTGGTCGTCATTTATACTCCCTGTGTCCCGGTGCTTTGTTGATTGCTAATCGAACATTCCTTTTGTCCTGGTCGCTTTCTCTTTGAGTGTCGTCATTTATTTTTTTTCTTTTTTAGTTCTTTTAGTTTTTAACCTTTTTTAGTTTTTTTTAGTTTTTAGTTTTTTTAGTTTTTTACCTTTTTTTAGTTTTTTTAGTTTTTTTAGTTTTTTAGCTTTTTTATTTTTTTTATTAGTTTTTAGTTTTTTTGTTGTTTTTGTTTTTTTTTTAGTTTTTTACCTTTTTTTAGTTTTTTTAGTTTTTTTAGTTTTTTAGCTTTTTTACTTTTTTTATTAGTTTTTAGTTTTTTTTTGTAGTTTTTGCCTTTTTTTAGTTTTTTTCAGTTTTTTTTTTAGTTTTTTATTGGTTTTTACCTTTATAGTTTTTTTAGTTTTTTTAGCTTTTTTATTTTTTTTATTAGTTTTTAGTTTTTTTTGTAGTTTTTGCCTTTTTTTTAGTTTTTTCAGTTTTGACGTCACCTGATCCAGTTTTTTTCAGGTGACGTCACCTGACACATCCATCCACACATCCACAGACAGACAACTTATTTTTATATACTAGCTGTTGGGTGCGCTTCGCGCCACCCCAACACCTAGTTGGTGGGGGCGCTTCGCGCCCCCCCCCCCCAAGCCCCCCCCCGCGCGCGTAAGTCGTTACGCGCCATAATAGTTACGCGCCATTGTAGTTGTGTCCCTATGTCCACCTGTGAATATAGATAGATATATATATATGGTTTTAACTACGTAAAACTTGCGAATATACAACATTCTTTGCTGTCCCATTGTCTTTGCATATAAATAGATTGTCAGGTTTACCGACTCTTGAACATGCAACATATAATGGTCCATGGGAAAACAATCTGTATTCAGATCTATACCTCATGATTCTAATGATTGCCCTTGAGCTTTGTTGATGGTGATTGCTAATCGACCATTCCCTGTCCCGGTGTCCCGGTCGTCATTTACATCCCCCTGTTTCCTCCGGTGTCCCCGTTGTAGTTGTGTCCCTGTGTCCCGGTCGTCATTTATATTCCCTGTGTCCCGGTCGTCATTTGTATCCCGGTCTGTATATACATTCGTTTTTTAGTTTTGTTTTTCTCCTTTATTTTTTTCCTTTTTTTTTCTTTTTTAGCTTATTTAGATTTTTAGATTTTTAGTTTTTTTATTAGTTTTTAGTTTTTTTTTCTTTTTAGTTTTTTTGTCCCGGTCGTCATTTATATCCCCCTGCTTCCCCCGGTGTCCCCGTTGTAGTTGTGTCCCTGTGTCCCGGTCGTCATTTATATTCCCTGTGTCCCGGTCGTCATTTGTATCCCGGTGTACCGGTCTGTATATACATTCGTTTTTTAGTTTTGTTTTTCTCCTTTATTTTTTTCCTTTTTTTTCTTTTTTAGTTTATTTAGATTTTTAGATTTTTTAGTTTTTTTATTAGTTTTTAGTTTTTTTTTCTTTTTAGTTTTTTTGTAGTTTTTACCTTCTTTTTAGTTTTGTTAATTTTTTTTTTACTTATGTCCTGGTCGTCATTTATACTCCCTATGTCCCGGTGCTTTGTTGATTGCTAATCGAACATTCCTTTTGTCCTGGTCGCTTTCTCTTTGAGTGTCGTCATTTATTTTTTTCTTTTTTAGTTCTTTTAGTTTTTACCTTTTTTAGTTTTTTTTAGTTTTTTAGATGAAAATTTTTTTTAGTTTTTTCCTTTTTTTCTTTTTAGTTTTTATTGGTTTTTACCTTTATGTTAGCTTATTTTTCAGTTTTTTCCTTTTTTTTAGTTTTTTTTTATTTTTTATTTTTTTTAGTTTTTTACCTTTTTTTAGTTTTTTAGTTTTTTTAGTTTTTTTAGTTTTTTAGCTTTTTTACTTTTTTTATTAGTTTTTAGTTTTTTTGTAGTTTTTGCCTTTTTTTAGTTTGACAACTTATTTTTATATATATAGATAGTTTTTTTTTTTACTTATGTCCTGGTCGTCATTTATACTCCCTGTGTCCCGGTGCTTTGTTGATTGCTAATCGAACATTCCTTTTGTCCTGGTCGCTTTCTCTTTGAGTGTCGTCATTTATTAGTTTTTTCCTTTTTTTCTTTTTAGTTTTTTATTGGTTTTTACCTTTATTTTAGCTTATTTTTCAGTTTTTTCCTTTTTTTTAGTTTTTTTTTATCTTTCATTTTTTTTAGTTTTTTACCTTTTTTTAGTTTTTTTTAGTTTTTTTAGTTTTTTTAGCTTTTTTACTTTTTTTATTAGTTTTTAGTTTTTTTTTGTAGTTTTTGCCTTTTTTTAGTTTTTTCAGTTTTTTTTTTAGTTTTTTATTGGTTTTTACCTTTATAGTTTTTTTAGTTTTTTAGCTTTTTTATTTTTTTTATTAGTTTTTAGTTTTTTTTTGTAGTTTTTGCCTTTTTTTAGTTTTTTCAGTTTTGACGTCACCTGATCCAGTTTTTTCAGGTGACGTCACCTGACACATCCATCCATCCATCCACAGACAACTTATTTTTATATATATAGATATAGATATATAATATATATATATCGCGCCACCCCAACACCTAGTTGGTGGGGGCGCTTCGCCCCCCCCCCCCCCCCCCGAGCCCCCCCCGCGCGCATAAGTCGTTACGCGCCATAATAGTAACGTGCCATGGTAGTTGTGTCCCTATGTCCCACCTGTGAATATAGATATATATATATATATATATATATATATATATATATATATATATATATATATATATATATATATATATATATATATATATAATATATATATATATATATATATATATATATA
>NW_027066209.1:0-19313 GCF_032884065.1 Artemia franciscana
TTGCATATGGTTCTAGAATTCTAATCTATTGATTCTATGAGTCATATGCAAGACGTCATTTTAGAAAAGACTTTTTCACTATTCAATAAATAGATTCAAATCTATTTGAATCTAGAATCAAACTTTCTGTATGATTCTAATAGAATCAATAGAATAGCACTAGTTAGTATGTGACGTCTTGCATATGGTTCTAGAATTCTAATCTATTGATTCTAGACCAGCTAGAATCAATAGTAGATAGAACAGTGAAAGTTTGATTCTAGCTAGTCTATCTACTATTTCTATGAGTCATATGCAAGACGTCATTTTAGAAAAGACTTTTTCACTATTCAATAAATAGATTCAAATCTATTTGAATCCAGAATCAAACTTTCTGTTTGATTCTAATAGAATCAATAGAATAGCACTAGTTCGTATGTGACGTCTTGCATATGGTTCTAGAATTCTAATCTATTGATTCTAGCTAGTCTATCTACTATTTCTATGAGTCATATGTAAGACGTCATTTTAGAAAAGACTTTTTCACTATTCAATAAATAGATTCAAATCTATTTGAATCTAGAATCAAACTTTCTGTTTGATTCTAATAGAATAGCACTAGTTCGTATGTGACATCTTGCATATGGTTCTAGAATTCTAATCTATTGATTCTAGACCAGCTAGAATCAATAGTAGATAGAACAGAGAAAGTTTGATTCTAGCTAGTCTATCTACTATTTCTATGAGTCATATGCAAGACGTCATTTTAGAAAAGACTTTTTCACTATTCAATAAATAGATTCAAATCTATTTGAATCTAGAATCAAACTTTCTGTATGATTCTAATAGAATCAGTAGAATAGCACTAGTTCGTATGTGACGTCTTGCATATGGTTCTAGAATTCTAATCTATTGATTCTAGCTAGTCAATAGTAGATAGAACAGTGAAAGTTTGATTCTAGCTAGTCTATTTAGTATTTCTATGAGTCATATGCAAGACGTCATTTTAGAAAAGACTTTTTCACTATTCAATAAATAGATTCAAATCTATTTGAATCTAGAATCAAACTTTCTGTTTGATTCTAATAGAATCAATAGAATAGCACTAGTTCGTATGTGACGTCTTGCATATGCTTCTAGAATTCTAATCTATTGATTCTAGCTAGTCTATCTACTATTTCTATGAGTCATATGCAAGACGTCATTTTAGAAAAGACTTTTTCACTATTCAATAAATAGATTCAAATCTATTTGAATCTAGAATCAAACTTTCTGTTTGATTCTAATAGAATCAATAGAATAGCACTAGTTCTTATGTGACGTCTTGCATATGGTTCTAGAATTCTAATCTATTGATTCTAGACCAGCTAGAATCAATAGTAGATAGAACAGTGAAAGTATTGATTCTAGACCAGCTAGAATCAATAGTAGATAGAACAGTGAGAGTTTGATTCTAGCTAGTCTATCTACTATTTCTATGAGTCATATGCAAGACGTCATTTTAGAAAAGACTTTTTCACTATTCAATAAATAGATTCAAATCTATTTGAATCTAGAATCAAACTTTCTGTTTGATTCTAATAGAATCAATAGAATAGCACTAGTTCGTATGTGACGTCTTCCATATGGTTCTAGAATTCTAATCTATTGATTCTAGACCAGCTAGAATCAATAGTAGATAGAACAGTGAGAGTTTGATTCTAGCTAGTCTATCTACTATTTCTATGAGTCATATGCAAGACGTCATTTTAGAAAAGACTTTTTCACTATTCAATAAATAGATTCAAATCTATTTGAATCTAGAATCAAACTTTCTGTTTGATTCTAATAGAATCAATAGAATAGCACTAGTTATTATGTGACGTCTTGCATATGGTTCTAGAATTCTAATCTATTGATTCTAGACCAGCTAGAATCAATAGTAGATAGAACAGTGAAAGTTTGATTCTAGCTAGTCTATCTACTATTTCTATGAGTCATATGCAAGACGTCATTTTAGAAAAGACTTTTTCACTATTCAATAAATAGATTCAAATCTATTTGAATCTAGAATCAAACTTTCTGTTTGATTCTAAGAGAATCAATAGAATAGCACTAGTTCATATGTGACGTCTTGCATATGGTTCTAGAATTCTAATCTATTGATTCTAGCTAGTCTATCTACTATTTCTATGAGTCATATGCAAGACGTCATTTTAGAAAAGACTTTTTCACTATTCAATAAATAGATTCAAATCTATTTGAATCTAGAATCAAACTTTCTGTTTGATTCTAATAGAATCAATAGAATAGCACTAGTTCGTATGTGACGTCTTGCATATGGTTCTAGAATTCTAATCTATTGATTCTAGCTAGTCTATCTACTATTTATTTCTATGAGTCATATGCAAGACGTGATTTTAGAAAAGACTTTTTCACTATTCAATAAATAGATTCAAATCTATTTGAATCTAGAATCAAACTTTCTGTTTGATTCTAATAGAATCAATAGAATAGCACTAGTTCGTATGTGACGTCTTGCATATGGTTCTAGAATCCTAATCTATTGATTCTAGACCAGCTAGAATCAATAGTATTCTAGCTAGTCTATCTACTATTTCTATGAGTCATATGCAAGACGTCATTTTAGAAAAGACTTTTTCACTATTCAATAAATAGATTCAAATCTATTTGAATCTAGAATCAAACTTTCTGTTTGATTCTAATAGAATCAATAGAATAGCACTAGTTCGTATGTGACGTCTTGCATATGGTTCTAGAATTCTAATCTATTGATTCTAGACCAGCTAGAATCAATAGTAGATAGAACAGTGAAAGTTGACTTCTAGCTAGTCTATCTACTATTTCTATGAGTCATATGCAAGACGTCATTTTAGAAAAGACTTTTTCACTATTCAATAAATAGATTCAAATCTATTTGAATCTAGAATCAAACTTTCTGTTTGATTCTAATAGAATCAACAGAATAGCACTAGTTCGTATGTGACGTCTTGCATATGGTTCTAGAATTCTAATCTATTGATTCTAGCTAGTCTATCTACTATTTCTATGAGTCATATGCAAGACGTCATTTTAGAAAAGACTTTTTCACTATTCAATAAATAGATTCAAATCTATTTGAATCTAGAATCAAACTTTCTGTTTGATTCTAATAGAATCAATAGAATAGCACTAGTTCGTATGTGACGTCTTGCATATGGTTCTAGAATTCTAATCTATTGATTCTAGACCAGCTAGAATCAATAGTAGATAGAACAGTGAAAGTTTGATTCTAGCTAGTCTATCTTCTATTTCTATGAGTCATATGCAAGACGTCATTTTAGAAAAGACTTTTTCACTATTCAATAAATAGATTCAAATCTATTTGAATCTAGAATCAAACTTTCTGTTTGATTCTAATAGAATCAATAGAATAGCACTAGTTCGTATGTGACGTCTTGCATATGGTTCTAGAATTCTAATCTATTGATTCTAGCTAGTCTATCTACTATTTCTATGAGTCATATGCAAGACGTCATTTTAGAAAAGACTTTTTCACTATTCAATAAATAGATTCAAATCTATTTGAATCTAGAATCAAACTTTCTGTTTGATTCTAATAGAATCAATAGAATAGCACTAGTTCGTATGTGACGTCTTGCATATGGTTCTAGAATTCTAATCTATTGATTCTAGACAAGCTAGAATCAATAGTAGATAGAACAGTGAGAGTTTGATTCTAGCTAGTCTATCTACTATTTCTATGAGTCATATGCAAGACGTCATTTTAGAAAAGACTTTTTCACTATTCAATAAATAGATTCAAATCTATTTGAATCTAGAATCAAACTTTCTGTTTGATTCTAATAGAATCAATAGAATAGCACTAGTTCTTATGTGACGTCTTGCATATGGTTCTAGAATTCTAATCTATTGATTCTAGACCAGCTAGAATCAATAGTAGATAGAACAGTGAAAGTATTGATTCTAGACCAGCTAGAATCAATAGTAGATAGAACAGTGAGAGTTTGATTCTAGCTAGTCTATCTACTATTTCTATGAGTCATATGCAAGACGTCATTTTAGAAAAGACTTTTTCACTATTCAATAAATAGATTCAAATCTATTTGAATCTAGAATCAAACTTTCTGTTTGATTCTAATAGAATCAATAGAATAGCACTAGTTCGTATGTGACGTCTTCCATATGGTTCTAGAATTCTAATCTATTGATTCTAGACCAGCTAGAATCAATAGTAGATAGAACAGTGAGAGTTTGATTCTAGCTAGTCTATCTACTATTTCTATGAGTCATATGCAAGACGTCATTTTAGAAAAGACTTTTTCACTATTCAATAAATAGATTCAAATCTATTTGAATCTAGAATCAAACTTTCTGTTTGATTCTAATAGAATCAATAGAATAGCACTAGTTATTATGTGACGTCTTGCATATGGTTCTAGAATTCTAATCTATTGATTCTAGACCAGCTAGAATCAATAGTAGATAGAACAGTGAAAGTTTGATTCTAGCTAGTCTATCTACTATTTCTATGAGTCATATGCAAGACGTCATTTTAGAAAAGACTTTTTCACTATTCAATAAATAGATTCAAATCTATTTGAATCTAGAATCAAACTTTCTGTTTGATTCTAATAGAATCAATAGAATAGCACTAGTTCGTATGTGACGTCTTGCATATGGTTCTAGAATTCTAATCTATTGATTCTAGCTAGTCTATCTACTATTTCTATGAGTCATATGCAAGACGTCATTTTAGAAAAGACTTTTTCACTATTCAATAAATAGATTCAAATCTATTTGAATCTAGAATCAAACTTTCTGTTTGATTCTAATAGAATCAATAGAATAGCACTAGTTCGTATGTGACGTCTTGCATATGGTTCTAGAATTCTAATCTATTGATTCTAGACCAGCTAAAATCAATAGTAGATAGAACAGTGAAAGTTTGATTCAGTCTAGTCTATCTACTATTTCTATGAGTCTTATGCAAGACGTCATTTTAGAAAAGACTTTTTCACTATTCAATAAATAGATTCAAATCTATTTGAATCTAGAATCAAACTTTCTGTTTGATTCTAATAGAATCAATAGAATAGCACTAGTTCGTATGTGACGTCTTGCATATGGTTCTAGAATTCTAATCTATTGATTCTAGCTAGTCTATCTACTATTTCTATGAGTCATATGCAAGACGTCATTTTAGAAAAGACTTTTTCTCTATTCAATAAATAGATTCAAATCTATTTGAATCTAGAATCAAACTTTCTGTTTGATTCTAATAGAATCAATAGAATAGCACTAGTTCGTATGTGACGTCTTGCATATGGTTCTAGAATTCTAATCTATTGATTCTAGACCAGCTAGAATCAATAGTAGATAGAACAGTGAAAGTTTGATTCTAGCTAGTCTATCTACTATTTCTATGAGTCATATGCAAGATGTCATTTTAGAAAAGACTTTTTCACTATTCAATAAATAGATTCAAATCTATTTGAATCTAGAATCAAACTTTCTGTTTGATTCTAATAGAATCAACAGAATAGCACTAGTTCGTATGTGACGTCTTGCATATGGTTCTAGAATTCTAATCTATTGATTCTAGCTAGTCTATCTACTATTTCTATGAGTCATATCCAAGACGTCATTTTAGAAAAGACTTTTCCACTATTCAATAAATAGATTCAAATCTATTTGAATCTAGAATCAAACTTTCTGTTTGATTCTAATAGAATCAATAGAATAGCACTAGTTCGTATTTGACGTCTTGCATATGGTTCTAGAATTCTAATCTATTGATTCTAGACCAGCTAGAATCAATAGTAGATAGAACAGTGAAAGTTTGATTCTAGCTAGTCTATCTACTATTTCTATGAGTCATATGCAAGACGTCATTTTAGAAAAGACTTTTTCACTATTCAATAAATAGATTCAAATCTATTTGAATCTGGAATCAAACTTTCTGTTTGATTCTAATAGACGTCTTGCATATGGTTCTAGAATTCTAATCTATTGATTCTAGCTAGTCTATCTACTATTTCTATGAGTCATATGCAAGACGTCATTTTAGAAAAGACTTTTTCACTATTCAATAAATAGATTCAAATCTATTTGAATCTAGAATCAAACTTTCTGTTTGATTCTAATAGAATCAATAGAATAGCACTAGTTCGTATGTGACGTCTTGCATATGGTTCTAGAATTCTAATCTATTGATTCTAGACCAGCTAGAATCAATAGTAGATAGAACAGTGAGAGTTTGATTCTAGCTAGTCTATCTACTATTTCTATGAGTCATATGCAAGACGTCATTTTAGAAAAGACTTTTTCACTATTCAATAAATAGATTCAAATCTATATCAATTCAATTCAAATCTATTTGAATCTAGAATCAAACTTTCTCTTTGATTCTAATAGACGTCTTGCATATGGTTCTAGAATTCTAATCTATTGATTCTAGCTAGTCTATCTACTATTTCTATGATTACTACTATTCTACTATTCTATGAATCAATAGAATAGCACTAGTTCGTATGTGACGTCTTGCATATGGTTCTAGAATCTAATCTATTGATTCTAGCTAGTCTATCTACTATTTCTATGAGTCATATGCAAGACGTCATTTTAGAAAAGACTTTTTCACTATTCAATAAATAGATTCAAATCTATTTGAATCTAGAATCAAACTTTCTGTTTGATTCTAATAGAATCAATAGAATAGCACTAGTTCGTATGTGACGTCTTGCATATGGTTCTAGAATTCTAATCTATTGATTCTAGACCAGCTAGAATCAATAGTAGCTGGAACAGTGAAAGTTTGATTCTAGCTAGTCTATCTACTATTTCTATGAGTCATATGCAAGACGTCATTTTAGAAAAGACTTTTTTACTATTCAATAAATAGATTCAAATCTATTTGAATCTAGAATCAAACTTTCTGTTTGATTCTAATAGAATCAATAGAATAGCACTAGTTCGTATGTGACGTCTTGCATATGGTTCTAGAATTCTAATCTATTGATTCTAGCTAGTCTATCTACTATTTCTATGAGTCATATGCAAGACGTCATTTTAGAAAAGACTTTTTCACTATTCAATAAATAGATTCAAATCTATTTGAATCTAGAATCAAACTTTCTGTTTGATTCTAATAGAATCAATAGAATAGCACTAGTTCGTATGTGACGTCTTGCATATGGTTCTAGAATTCTAATCTATTGATTCTAGACCAGCTAGAATCAATAGTAGATAGAACAGTGAAAGCTTGATTCTAGCTAGTCTATCTACTATTTCTATGAGTCATATGCAAGACGTCATTTTAGAAAAGACTTTTTCACTATTCAATAAATAGATTCAAATCTATTTGAATCTAGAATCAAACTTTCTGTTTGATTCTAATAGAATCAATAGAATAGCACTAGTTCGTATGTGACGTCTTGCATATGGTTCTAGAATTCTAATCTATTGATTCTAGCTAGTCTATCTACTATTTCTATGAGTCATATGCAAGACGTCATTTTAGAAATGACTTTTTCACTATTCAATAAATAGATTCAAATCTATTTGAATCTACAATCAAACTTTCTGTTTGATTCTAATAGAATCAATAGAATAGCAATAGTTCGTATGTGACGTCTTGCATATGGTTCTAGAATTCTAATCTATTGATTCTAAACCAGCTAGAATCAATAGTAGATAGAACAGTGAAAGTTTGATTCTAGCTAGTCTATCTACTATTTCTATGAGTCATATGCAAGACGTCATTTTAGAAAAGACTTTTTCACTATTCAATAAATAGATTCAAATCTATTTGAATCTAGAATCAAACTTTCTGTTTGTTTTCTAATAGAATCAATAGAATAGAACTAGTTCGTATGTGACGTCTTGCATATGGATCTAGAATTCTAATCTATTGATTCTAGCTAGTCTATCTACTATTTCTATGAGTCATATGCAAGACGTCATTTTAGAAAAGACTTTTTTCACTATTCAATAAATAGATTCAAATCTATTTGAATCTAGAATCAAACTTTCTGTTTGATTCTAATAGAATCAATAGAATAGCACTAGTTCGTATGTGACGTCTTGCATATGGTTCTAGAATTCTAATCTATTGATTCTAGACCAGCTAGAATCAATAGTAGATAGAACAGTGAAAGTTTGATTCTAGCTAGTCTATCTACTATTTCTATGAGTCATATGCAAGACGTCATTTTAGAAAAGACTTTTTCACTATTCAATAAATAGATTCAAATCTATTTGAATCTAGAATCAAACTTTCTGTTTGATTCTAATAGAATCAATAGAATAGCACTAGTTCGTATGTGACGTCTTGCATATGGTTCTAGAATTCTAATCTATTGATTCTAGCTAGTCTATCTACTATTTCTATGAGTCATATGCAAGACGTCATTTTAGAAAAGACTTTTTCACTATTCAATAAATAGATTCAAATCTATTTGAATCTAGAATCAAACTTTCTGTTTGATTCTAATAGAATCAATAGAATAGCACTAGTTCGTATGTGACGTCTTGCATATGGTTCTAGAATTCTAATCTATTGATTCTAGACCAGCTAGAATCAATAGTAGATAGAACAGTGAAAGCTTGATTCTAGCTAGTCTATCTACTATTTCTATGAGTCATATGCAAGACGTCATTTTAGAAAAGACTTTTTCACTATTCAATAAATAGATTCAAATCTATTTGAATCTAGAATCAAACTTTCTGTTTGATTCTAATAGAATCAATAGAATAGCACTAGCTCGTATGTGACGTCTTGCATATGGTTCTAGAATTCTAATCTATTGATTCTAGCTAGTCTATCTACTATTTCTATGAGTCACATGCAAGACGTCATTTTAGAAAAGACTTTTTCACTATTCAATAAATAGATTCAAATATATTTGAATCTAGAATCAAACTTTCTGTTTGATTCTAATAGAATCAATAGAATAGCACTAGTTCGTATGTGACGTCTTGCATATGGTTCTAGAATTCTAATCTATTGATTCTAGATCAGCTAGAATCAATAGTAGATAGAACAGTGAAAGTTTGATTCTAGCTAGTCTATCTACTATTTCTATGAGTCATATGCAAGACGTCATTTTAGAAAAGACTTTTTCACTATTCAATAAATAGATTCAAATCTATTTGAATTTAGAATCAAACTTTCTGTTTGATTCTAATAGAATCAATAGAATAGCACTAGTTCGTATGTGACGTCTTGCATATGGTTCTAGAATTCTAATCTATTGATTCTAGACCAGCTAGAATCAATAGTAGATAGAACAGTGAAAGTTTGATTCTAGCTAGTCTATCTACTATTTCTATGAGTCATATGCAAGACGTCATTTTAGAAAAGACTTTTTCACTATTCAATAAATAGATTCAAATCTATTTGAATTTAGAATTAAACTTTCTGTTTGATTCTAATAGAATCAATAGAATAGCACTAGCTCGTATGTGACGTCTTGCATATGGTTCTAGAATTCTAATCTATTGATTCTAGCTAGTCTATCTACTATTTCTATGAGTCATATGCAAGACGTCATTTTAGGAAAGACTTTTTCACTATTCAATAAATAGATTCAAATCTATTTGAATCTAGAATCAAACTTTCTGTTTGATTCTAATAGAATAAATAGAATAGCACTAGTTCGTATGTGACGTCTTGCATATGGTTCTAGAATTCTAATCTATTGATTCTAGACCAGCTAGAATCAATAGTAGATAGAACAGTGAAAGTTTGATTCTAGCTAGTCTATCTACTATTTCTATGAGTCATATGCAAGACGTCATTTTAGAAAAGACTTTTTCACTATTCAATAAATAGATTCAAATCTATTTGAATCTAGAATCAAACTTTCTGTTTGATTCTAATAGAATCAATAGAATAGCACTAGCTCGTATGTAACGTCTTGCATATGGTTCTAGAATTCTAATCTATTGATTCTAGCTAGTCTATCTACTATTTCTATGAGTCATATGCAAGATGTCATTTTAGAAAAGACTTTTTCACTATTCAATAAATAGATTCAAATCTATTTGAATCTAGAATCAAACTTTCTGTTTGATTCTAATAGAATCAATAGAATAGCACTAGTTCGTATGTGACGTCTTGCATATGGTTCTAGAATTCTAATCTATTGATTCTAGACCAGCTAGAATCAATAGTAGATAGAACAGTGAAAGTTTGATTCTAGCTAGTCTATCTACTATTTCTAGGAGTCATATGCAAGACGTCATTTTAGAAAAGACTTTTTCACTATTCAATAAATAGATTCAAATCTATTTGAATCTAGAATCAAACTTTCTGTTTGATTCTAATAGAATCTATTAGAATATAACTGAATAATCTATTATAAATATAATTGATTCTAATAGATTTGAAATCTAGATTCAAATCTATTTGAATCTAGAATCAAACTTTCTGTTTGATTCTAATAGAATCAATAGAATAACACTAGTTCGTATGTGACGTCTTGCATATGGTTCTAGAATTCTAATCTATTGATTCTAGACCAGCTAGAATCAATAGTAGATAGAACAGTGAAAGTTTGATTCTAGGTAGTCTATCTACTATTTCTATGAGTCATATGCAAGACGTCATTTTAGAAAAGACTTTTTCACTATTCAATAAATAGATTCAAATCTATTTGAATCTAGAATCAAACTTTCTGTTTGATTCTAATAGAATCAATAGAATAGCACTAGTTCGTATGTGACGTCTTGCATATGGTTCTAGAATTCTAATCTATTGATTCTAGACCAGCTAGAATCAATAGTAGATAGAACAGTGAAAGTTTGATTCTAGCTAGTCTATCTACTATTTCTATGAGTCATATGCAAGACGTCATTTTAGAAAAGACTTTTTCACTATTCAATAAATAGATTCAAATCTATTTGAATCTAGAATCAAACTTTCTGTTTGATTCTAATAGAATCAATAGAATAGCACTAGTTCGTATGTGACGTCTTGCATATGGTTCTAGAATTCTAATCTATTGATTCTAGCTAGTCTATCTACTATTTCTATGAGTCATATGCAAGACGTCATTTTAGAAAAGACTTTTTCACTATTCAATAAATAGATTCAAATCTATTTGAATCTAGAATCAAACTTTCTGTTTGATTCTAATAGAATCAATAGAATAGCACTAGTTCGTGTGTGACGTCTTGCATATGGTTCTAGAATTCTAATCTATTGATTCTAGACCAGCTAGAATCAATAGTAGATAGAACAGTGAAAGTTTGATTCTAGCTAGTCTATCTACTATTTCTATGAGTCATATGCAAGACGTCATTGTAGAAAAGACTTTTTCACTATTCAATAAATAGATTCAAATCTATTTGAATCTAGAATCAAACTTTCTGTTTGATTCTAATAGAATCAATAGAATAGCACTAGTTCGTATGTGACGTCTTGCATATGGTTCTAGAATTCTAATCTATTGATTCTAGCTAGTCTATCTACTATTTCTATGAGTCATATGCAAGACGTCATTTTAGAAAAGACTTTTTCACTATTCAATAAATAGATTCAAATCTATTTGAATCTAGAATCAAACTTTCTGTTTGATTCTAATAGAATCAATAGAATAGCACTAGTTCGTATGTGACGTCTTGCATATGGTTCTAGAATTCTAATCTATTGATTCTAGCTAGTCTATCTACTATTTCTATGAGTCATATGCAAGACGTCATTTTAGAAAAGACTTTTTCACTATTCAATAAATAGATATCAATAGTAGATAGAACAGTGAAAGTTTGATTCTAGCTAGTCTATCTACTATTTCTATGAGTCATATGCAAGACGTCATTTTAGAAAAGACTTTTTCACTATTCAATAAATAGATATCAATAGTAGATAGAACAGTGAAAGTTTGATTCTAGCTAGTCTATCTACTATTTCTATGAGTCATATGCAAGACGTCATTTTAGAAAAGACTTTTTCACTATTCAATAAATAGATATCAATAGTAGATAGAACAGTGAAAGTTTGATTCTAGCTAGTCTATCTACTATTTCTATGAGTCATATGCAAGACGTCATAGAAAAGACTTTTTCACTATTCAATAAATAGATATCAATAGTAGATAGAACAGTGAAAGTTTGATTCTAGCTAGTCTATCTACTATTTCTATGAGTCATATGCAAGACGTCATTTTAGAAAAGACTTTTTCACTATTCAATAAATAGATTCAATAGTCTATTTGATCTAGAATCAAACTTTCTGTTTGATTCTAATAGAATCAATAGAATAGCACTAGTTTATGTGACTCTTGCAATAAATAGATATCAATAGTAGATAGAACAGTGAAAGTTTGATTCTAGCTAGTCTATCTACTATTTCTATGAGTCATATGCAAGACGTCATTTTAGAAAAGACTTTTTCACTATTCAATAAATAGATATCAATAGTAGATAGAACAGTGAAAGTTTGATTCTAGCTAGTCTATCTACTATTCTATGAGTCATATGCAAGACGTCATTTTAGAAAAGACTTTTTCACTATTCAATAAATAGATATCAATAGTAGATAGAACAGTGAAAGTTTGATTCTAGCTAGTCTATCTACTATTTCTATGAGTCATATGCAAGACGTCATTTTAGAAAAGACTTTTTCACTATTCAATAAATAGATATCAATAGTAGATAGAACAGTGAAAGTTTGATTCTAGCTAGTCTATCTACTATTTCTATGAGTCATATGCAAGACGTCATTTTAGAAAAGACTTTTTCACTATTCAATAAATAGATATCAATAGTAGATAGAACAGTGAAAGTTTGATTCTAGCTAGTCTATCTACTATTTCTATGAGTCATATGCAAGACGTCATTTTAGAAAAGACTTTTTCACTATTCAATAAATAGATATCAATAGTAGATAGAACAGTGAAAGTTTGATTCTAGCTAGTCTATCTACTATTTCTATGAGTCATATGCATATGGTTCTAGAAAAGACTTTTTCACTATTCAATAAATAGATATCAATAGTAGATAGAACAGTGAAAGTTTGATTCTAGCTAGTCTATCTACTATTTCTATGAGTCATATGCAAGACGTCATTTTAGAAAAGACTTTTTCACTATTCAATAAATAGATATCAATAGTAGATAGAACAGTGAAAGTTTGATTCTAGCTAGTCTATCTACTATTCTGTTTGATTCTAATAGAATCAATAGAATAGCACTAGTTCGTATGTGACGTCTTGCATATGGTTCTAGAATTCTAATCTATTGATTCTAGCTAGTCTATCTACTATTTCTATGAGTCATATGCAAGACGTCATTTTAGAAAAGACTTTTTCACTATTCAATAAATAGATTCAAATCTATTTGAATCTAGAATCAAACTTTCTGTTTGATTCTAATAGAATCAATAGAATAGCACTAGTTCGTATGTGACGTCTTGCATATGGTTCTAGAATTCTAATCTATTGATTCTAGCTAGTCTATCTACTATTTCTATGAGTCATATGCAAGACGTCATTTTAGAAAAGACTTTTTCACTATTCAATAAATAGATTCAAATCTATTTGAATCTAGAATCAAACTTTCTGTTTGATTCTAATAGAATCAATAGAATAGCACTAGTTCGTATGTGACGTCTTGCATATGGTTCTAGAATTCTAATCTATTGATTCTAGACCAGCTAGAATCAATAGTAGATAGAACAGTGAAAGTTTGATTCTAGCTAGTCTATCTACTATTTCTATGAGTCATATGCAAGACGTCATTTTAGAAAAGACTTTTTCACTATTCAATAAATAGATTCAAATCTATTTGAATCTAGAATCAAACTTTCTGTTTGATTCTATAGAATCAATAGAATAGCACTAGTTCGTATGTGACGTCTTGCATATGGTTCTAGAATTCTAATCTATTGATTCTAGCTAGTCTATCTACTATTTCTATGAGTCATATGCAAGACGTCATTTTAGAAAAGACTTTTTCACTATTCAATAAATAGATTCAAATCTATTTGAATCTAGAATCAAACTTTCTGTTTGATTCTAATAGAATCATTAGAATAGCACTAGTTCGTATGTGACGTCTTGCATATGGTTCTAGAATTCTAATCTATTGATTCTAGCTAGTCTATCTACTATTTCTATGAGTCATATGCAAGATGTCATTTTAGAAAAGACTTTTTCACTATTCAATAAATAGATTCAAATCTATTTGAATCTAGAATCAAACTTTCTGTTTGATTCTAATAGAATCAATAGAATAGCACTAGTTCGTATGTGACGTCTTGCATATGGTTCTAGAATTCTAATCTATTGATTCTAGACCAGCTAGAATCAATAGTAGATAGAACAGTGAAAGTTTGATTCTAGCTAGTCTATCTACTATTTCTAGGAGTCAAAAGACTTTTTCACTATTCAATAAATAGATTCAAATCTATTTGAATCTAGAATCAAAATTTCTGTTTGATTCTAATAGAATCAATAGAATAGCACTAGTTCGTATGTGACGTCTTGCATATGGTTCTAGAATTCTAATCTATTGATTCTAGCTAGTCTATCTACTATTTCTATGAGTCATATGCAAGACGTCATTTTAGAAAAGACTTTTTCACTATTCAATACATAGATTCAAATCTATTTCAATCTAGAATCAAACTTTCTGTTTGATTCTAATAGAATCAATAGAATAGCACTAGTTCGTATGTGACGTCTTGCATATGGTTCTAGAATTCTAATCTATTGATTCTAGACCAGCTAGAATCAATAGTAGATAGAACAGTGAAAGTTTGATTCTAGCTAGTCTATCTACTATTTCTATGAGTCATATGCGAGACGTCATTTTAGAAAAGACTTTTTCACTATTCAATAAATAGATTCAAATCTATTTGAATCTAGAATCAAACTTTCTGTTTGATTCTAATAGAATCAATAGAATAGCACTAGTTCGTATGTGACGTCTTGCATATGGTTCTAGAATTCTAATCTATTGATTCTAGCTAGTCTATCTACTATTCCTATGAGTCATATGCAAGACGTCATTTTAGAAAAGACTTTTTCACTATTCAATAAATAGATTCAAATCTATTTGAATCTAGAATCAAACTTTCTGTTTGATTCTAATAGAATCAATAGAATAGCACTAGTTCGTATGTGACGTCTTGCATATGGTTCTAGAATTCTAATCTATTGATTCTAGACCAGCTAGAATCAATAGTAGATAGAACAGTGAAAGTTTGATTCTAGCTAGTCTATCTACTATTTCTATGAGTCATATGCAAGACGTCATTTTAGAAAAGACTTTTTCACTATTCAATAAATAGATTCAAATCTATTTGAATCTAGAATCAAACTTTCTGTTTGATTCTAATAGAATCAATAGAATAGCACTAGTTCGTATGTGACGTCTTGCATATGGTTCTAGAATTCTAATCTATTGATTCTAGCTAGTCTATCTACTATTTCTATGAGTCATATGCAAGACTTCATTTTAGAAAAGACTTTTTCACTATTCAATAAATAGATTCAAATCTATTTGAATCTAGAATCTAACTTTCTGTTTGATTCTAATAGAATCAATAGAATAGCACTAGTTCGTATGTGAAGTCTTGCATATGGTTCTAGAATTCTAATCTATTGATTCTAGACCAGCTAGAATCAATAGTAGATAGAACAGTGAAAGCTTGATTCTAGCTAGTCTATCTACTATTTCTATGAGTCATATGCAAGACGTCATTTTAGAAAAGACTTTTTCACTATTCAATAAATAGATTCAAATCTATTTGAATCTAGAATCAAACTTTCTGTTTGATTCTAATAGAATCAATAGAATAGCACTAGTTCGTATGTGACGTCTTGCATATGGTTCTAGAATTCTAATCTATTGATTCTAGCTAGTCTATCTACTATTTCTATGAGTCATATGCAAGACGTCATTTTAGAAAAGACTTTTTCACTATTCAATAAATAGATTCAAATCTATTTGAATCTAGAATCAAACTTTCTGTTTGATTCTAATAGAATCAATAGAATAGCACTAGTTCGTATGTGACGTCTTGCATATGGTTCTAGAATTCTAATCTATTGATTCTAGCTAGTCTATCTACTATTTCTATGAGTCATATGCAAGACGTCATTTTAGAAAAGACTTTTTCACTATTCAATAAATAGATTCAAATCTATTTGAATCTAGAATCAAACTTTCTGTTTGATTCTAATAGAATCAATAGAATAGCACTAGTTCGTATGTGACGTCTTGCATATGGTTCTAGAATTCTAATCTATTGATTCTAGACCAGCTAGAATCAATAGTAGATAGAACAGTGAAAGTTTGATTCTAGCTAGTCTATCTACTATTTCTATGAGTCATATGCAAGACGTCATTTTAGAAAAGACTTTTTCACTATTCAATAAATAGATTCAAATCTATTTGAATCTAGAATCAAACTTTCTGTTTGATTCTAATAGAATCAATAGAATAGCACTAGTTCGTATGTGACGTCTTGCATATGGTTCTAGAATTCTAATCTATTGATTCTAGCTAGTCTATCTACTATTTCTATGAGTCATATGCAAGACGTCATTTTAGAAAAGACTTTTTCACTATTCAATAAATAGATTCAAATCTATTTGAATCTAGAATCAAACTTTCTGTTTGATTCTAATAGAATCATTAGAATAGCACTAGTTCGTATGTGACGTCTTGCATATGGTTCTAGAATTCTAATCTATTGATTCTAGCTAGTCTATCTACTATTTCTATGAGTCATATGCAAGATGTCATTTTAGAAAAGACTTTTTCACTATTCAATAAATAGGATTCAAATCTATTTGAATCTAGAATCAAACTTTCTGTTTGATTCTAATAGAATCAATAGAATAGCACTAGTTCGTATGTGACGTCTTGCATATGGTTCTAGAATTCTAATCTATTGATTCTAGACCAGCTAGAATCAATAGTAGATAGAACAGTGAAAGTTTGATTCTAGCTAGTCTATCTACTATTTCTAGGAGTCAAAAGACTTTTTCACTATTCAATAAATAGATTCAAATCTATTTGAATCTAGAATCAAAATTTCTGTTTGATTCTAATAGAATCAATAGAATAGCACTAGTTCGTATGTGACGTCTTGCATATGGTTCTAGAATTCTAATCTATTGATTCTAGCTAGTCTATCTACTATTTCTATGAGTCATATGCAAGACGTCATTTTAGAAAAGACTTTTTCACTATTCAATAAATAGATTCAAATCTATTTCAATCTAGAATCAAACTTTCTGTTTGATTCTAATAGAATCAATAGAATAGCACTAGTTCGTATGTGACGTCTTGCATATGGTTCTAGAATTCTAATCTATTGATTCTAGACCAGCTAGAATCAATAGTAGATAGAACAGTGAAAGTTTGATTCTAGCTAGTCTATCTACTATTTCTATGAGTCATATGCGAGACGTCATTTTAGAAAAGACTTTTTCACTATTCAATAAATAGATTCAAATCTATTTGAATCTAGAATCAAACTTTCTGTTTGATTCTAATAGAATCAATAGAATAGCACTAGTTCGTATGTGACGTCTTGCATATGGTTCTAGAATTCTAATCTATTGATTCTAGCTAGTCTATCTACTATTCCTATGAGTCATATGCAAGACGTCATTTTAGAAAAGACTTTTTCACTATTCAATAAATAGATTCAAATCTATTTGAATCTAGAATCAAACTTTCTGTTGATTCTAATAGAATCAATAGAATAGCACTAGTTCGTATGTGACGTCTTGCATATGGTTCTAGAATTCTAATCTATTGATTCTAGACCAGCTAGAATCAATAGTAGATAGAACAGTGAAAGTTTGATTCTAGCTAGTCTATCTACTATTTCTATGAGTCATATGCAAGACGTCATTTTAGAAAAGACTTTTTCACTATTCAATAAATAGATTCAAATCTATTTGAATCTAGAATCAAACTTTCTGTTTGATTCTAATAGAATCAATAGAATAGCACTAGTTCGTATGTGACGTCTTGCATATGGTTCTAGAATTCTAATCTATTGATTCTAGCTAGTCTGTCTACTATTCTATGAGTCATATGCAAGACGTCATTTTAGAAAAGACTTTTCACTATTCAATAAATAGATTCAAATCTATTTGAATCTAGAATCAAACTTTCTGTTTGATTCTAATAGAATCAATAGAATAGCACTAGTTCGTATGTGACGTCTTGCATATGGTTTCTAGAATTCTAATCTATTGATTCTAGACCAGCTAGAATCAATAGTAGATAGAACAGTGAAAGTTTGATTCTAGCTAGTGTATCTACTATTTCTATGAGTCATATGCAAGACCTCATTTTAGAAAAGACTTTTTCACTATTCAATAAATAGATTCAATTCTATTTGAATCTAGAATCAAACTTTCTGTTTGATTCTAATAGAATCAATAGAATAGCACTAGTTCGTATGTGACGTCTTGTATATGGTTCTAGAATTCTAATCTATTGATTCTAGCTAGTCTATCTACTATTTCTATGAGTCATATGCAAGACGTCATTTTAGAAAAGACTTTTTCACTCTTCAATAAATAGATTCAAATCTATTTGAATCTAGAATCAAACTTTCTGTTTGATTCTAATAGAATCAATAGAATAGCACTAGTTCGTATGTGACGTCTTGCATATGGTTCTAGAATTCTAATCTATTGATTCTAGACCAGCTAGAATCAATAGTAGATAGAACAGTGAAAGTTTGATTCTAGCTAGTCTATCTACTATTTCTATGAGTCATATGCAAGACGTCATTTTAGAAAAGACTTTTTCACTATTCAATAAATAGATTCAAATCTATTTGAATCTAGAATCAAACTTTCTGTTTGATTCTAATAGAATCAATAGAATAGCACTAGTTCGTATGTGACGTCTTGCATATGGTTCTAGAATTCTAATCTATTGATTCTAGCTAGTCTATCTACTATTTCTATGAGTCATATGCAAGACGTCATTTTAAGAAAAGACTTTTTCACTATTCAATAAATAGATTCAAATCTATTTGAATCTAGAATCAAACTTTCTGTTTGATTCTAATAGAATCAATAGAATAGCACTTAGTTCGTATGTGACGTCATGCATATGGTTCTAGAATTCTAATCTATTGATTCTAGACCAGCTAGAATCAATAGTAGATAGAACAGTGAAAGTTTGATTCTAGCTAGTCTATCTACTATTTCTATGAGTCATATGCAAGACGTCATTTTAGAAAAGACTTTTTCACTATTCAATAAATAGATTCAAATCTATTTGAATCTAGAATCAAACTTTCTGTTTGATTCTAATAGAATCAATAGAATAGCACTAGTTCGTATGTGAGGT
>NW_027066210.1:0-19313 GCF_032884065.1 Artemia franciscana
ATTACCCTCAAAAACTAAAACTTTTGACATAGGAAAAGAGCCTTTAATCAAATTCATTACCATTTGCAATCATAAAATAGTCTAATATCTTCATTTTTTCAACATACGTAGCTATTACCCTCGAAAACTAAAACTTTTGAAATAGGAAAAGAGCCTTTAATCACATTCTTTACCATTTGCAATCATAAAATAGTCTAATATCTTCATTTTTTTAACATACGTAGCTATTACCCTCGAAAACTAAAACTTTTGAAATAGGAAAAGAGCCTTAAATCACATTCTTTACCATTTGCAATCATAAAATAGTCTAATATCTTCATTTTTTCCACAGACAAAGCTATTACCCTCGAAAACTAAAACTTTTGAAATAGGAAAAGAGCCTTTAATCACATTCTTTACCATTTGCAATCATAAAATAGTCTAATATCTTCATTTTTTCAACATACATAGCTATTACCCTCGAAAACTAAAACTTTTGAAATAGGAAAAGAGCCTTTAATCACATTGTTTACCATATGAATCATAAAATAGTCTAATATCTCCATTTTTTCAACATACGTAGCTATTACCCTCGAAAACTAAACTTTTGACATAGGAAAAGAGCCTTTAATCACATTCTTTACCATTTGCAATCATAAAATAGTCTAATATCTTCATTTTTTCAACATACGTAGCTATTACCCTCGAAAACTAAAACTTTTGACATAGGAAAAGAGTCTTGAATCACATTCTTTACCATTTGCAATCATAAAATAGTCTAATATCTTCATTTTTTCAACATACGTAGCTATTACCCTCGAAAACTAAAACTTTTGACACAGGAAAAGAGCCTTTAATCACATTCTTTACCATTTGCATTCATAAAATAGTCTAATATCTTAATTTTAATCAACATACGTAGCTATTACCCTCGAAAACTAAAACTTTTGACTAAGAAAAGAGCCTTTAATCACATTCTTTACCATGTGCAATCATAAAAAGTCTATTATCTTTTTTTTCCACAGACATAGCTATTACCCTCGAAAACTAAAACTTTTGAAATAGGAAAAGAGCCTTTAATCACATTCTTTACCATTTGCAATCATAAAATAGTCTAATATCTTCATTTTTTCAGCATACGTAGCTATTACCCTCGAAAACTAAACTTTTGAAATAGGAAAAGAGCCTTTAATCACATTCTTTACCATTTGCAATCATAAAATAGTCAAATATCTTCATTTTTTCAACATACGTAGCTATTACCCTCGAAAACTAAAACTTTTGAAATAGGAAAAGAGCCTTTAATCACATTCTTTACCATTTGCAATCATAAAATAGTCTAATATCTTTATTTTTTCAACATACGTAGCTATTACCCTCGAAACTAAAACTTTTGAAATAGGAAAAGAGCCTTTAATCACATTTTTTACCATTTGCAATCATAAAATAGTCTAATATCTTCATTTTTTCAACATACGTAGCTATTACCCTCGAAAACTAAAACTTTTGAAATAGGAAAAGAGCCTTTAATCACATTCTTTACCATTTGCAATCATAAAATAGTCTAATATCTTCATTTTTTCAACATACGTAGCTATTACCCTCGAAAACTAAAATTTTGACATAGGAAAAGAGCCTTTAATCACATTCTTTATCATTTGCAATCATAAAATAGTCTAATATCTTCATTTTTTCAACATACGTAGCTATTACCCTCGAAAACTAAAACTTTTGACATAGGCAAAGGGCCTTTAATCACATTCTTTACCATGTGCAATCATAAAATATTCTAATATCTTCATTTTTTCAACATACCTAGCTCTTACCCCTAAAAACTAAAACTTTTGAAATAGGAAAAGAGCCTTTAATCACACTCTTTACCATTTGCAATCATAAAATAGTTAATATCTTCATTTTTTCAACATACGTAGCTATTACCCTCGAAAACTAAAACTTTTGAAATAGGAAAAGAGCCTTTAATCACATTCTTTACCATTTGCAATCATAAAATAGTCTAATATCTTCACTTTTTCCACAGACAAAGCTATTACCCTCGAAAACTAAAACTTTTGAAATAGGAAAAGAGCCTTTAATCACATTCTTTACCATTTGCAATCATATAATAGTCTAATATCTTCAATTTTTCAACATACGTAGCTATTACCCTCGAAAACTAAAACTTTTGAAATAGGAAAAGAGCCTTTAATCACATTGTTTACCATGTGAATCATAAAATAATCTAATATCTTCATTTTTTCAACATACGTAGCTATTACCCTCGAAAACTAAAACTTTTGACATAGGAAAAGAGCCTTTAATCACATTCTTTACCATTTGCAATCATAAAATAGTCTAATATCTTCATTTTTTCAACATACGTAGCTATTACCCTCGAAAACTAAAACTTTTGACATAGGAAAAGAGCCTTTAACCACATTCTTTACCATTTGCAATCATAAAATAGTCTAATATCTTCATTTTTTCAACATACGTAGCTATTACCCTCGAAAACTAAAACTTTTGAAATAGGAAAAGAGCCTTTAATCACATTCTTTACCATGTGCAATCATAAAATAGTCTAATATCTTCATTTTTTCAACATACTTAGCTATTACCCTCGAAAACTAAAACTTTTGACATAGGAAAAGAGCCTTTAATCACATTCTTTACCATTTGCAATCATAAAATAGTCTAATATCTTCATTTTTTCCACAGACAAAGCTATTACCCTCGAAAACTAAAACTTTTGAAATAGGAAAAGAGCCTTTAATCACGTTCTTTACCATTTGCAATCATAAAATAGTCTAATATCTTCATATTTTCAACATACGAAGCTATTACCCTCGAAAACTAAATCTTTTGAAATAGGAAAAGAGCCTTTAATCACATTCTTTACCATTTGCAATCATAAAATAGTCTAATATCTTCATTTTTTCAATATACGTAGCTATTACCCTTGAAAACTAAAACTTTTGACATAGGAAAAGAGCCTTTAATCAAATTCTTTACCATTTGTAATCATAAAATAGTCTAATATCTTCATTTTTTCAACATACGTAGCTATTACCCTCGAAAACTAAAACTTTTGACATAGGAAAAGAGCCTTTAATCACATTCTTTACCATTTGCAATCATAAAATAGTCTAATATCTTCATTTTTTCAACATACGTAGCTATTACCCTCGAAAACTAAAACTTTTGACACAGGAAAAGAGCCTTTAATCACATTCTTTACCATTTGCAATCATAAAATAGTCTAATATCTTAATTTTTTCAACATACGTAGCTATTACCCTCGAAAACTAAAACTTTTGACATAGGAAAAGAGCCTTTAATCACATTCTTTACCATGTGTAATCATAAAATAGTCTAATATCTTTTTTTTCCACAGACATAGCTATTACCCACGAAAACTAAAACTTTTGAAATAGGAAAAGAGCCTTTAATCACATTCTATACCATTTGCAATCATAAAATAGTCTAATATCTTCATTTTTTCAACATACGTAGCTATTACCCTCGAAAACTAAAACTTTTGAAATAGGAAAAGAGCCTTTAATCACATTCTTTACCATTTGCAATCATAAAATAGTCTAATATCTTCATTTTTTCAACATACGTAGCTATTACCCTCGAAAACTAAAACTTTTGAAATAGGAAAAGAGCCTTTAATCACATTCTTTACCATGTGCAATCATAAAATAGTCTAATATCTTCATTTTTTCAACATACGTAACTATTACCCTCGAAAACTAAACTTTTGAAATAGGAAAAGAGCCTTTAATCACATTCTTTACCATTTGCAATCATAAAATAGTCTAATATCTTCATTTTTTCAACATACGTAGCTATTACCCTCGAAAACTAAAACTTTTGAAATAGGAAAAGAGCCTTTAATCACATTCTTTACCATTTGCAATCATAAAATAGTCTAATATCTTCATTTTTTCAACATACGTAGCTATTACCCTCGAAAACTAAAACTTTTGACGTAGGAAAAGAGCCTTTAATCACATTCTTTACCATTTGCAATCATAAAATAGTCTAATATCTTCATTTTTTCAACAGACGTAGCTATTACCCTCGAAAACTAAAACTTTTGACAATAGGAAAAGAGCCTTTAATCACATTCTTTACCATTTGCAATCATAAAATAGTCTAATATCTTCATTTTTTTCAACATACGTAGCTATTACCCTCGAAAACTAAAACTTTTGACATAGGAAAAGAGCCTTTAATCACATTCTTTACCATGTGCAATCATAAAATAGTCTAATATCTTCATTTTTTTCAACATACGTAGCTATTACCCTCGAAAACTAAAACTTTTGAAATAGGAAAAGAGCCTTTAATCACATTCTTTACCATTTGCAATCATAAAATAGTCTAATATCTTCATTTTTTCAACATACGTAGCTATTACCCTCGAAAACTAAAACTTTTGACATAGGAAAAGAGCCTTTAATCACATTCTTTACCATTTGCAATCATAAAATAGTCTAATATCTTCATTTTTTCAACATACGTAGCTATTACCCTCGAAAACTAAAACTTTTGAAATAGGAAAAGAGCCTTTAATCACATTCTTTACCATGTGCAATCATAAAATAGTCTAATATCTTCATTTTTTCAACATACTTAGCTATTACCCTCGAAAACTAAAACTTTTGACATAGGAAAAGAGCCTTTAATCACATTCTTTACCATTTGCAATCATAAAATAGTCTAATATCTTCATTTTTTCCACAGACAAAGCTATTACCCTCGAAAACTAAAACTTTTGAAATAGGAAAAGAGCCTTTAATCACGTTCTTTACCATTTGCAATCATAAAATAGTCTAATATCTTCATATTTTCAACATACGAAGCTATTACCCTCGAAAACTAAATCTTTTGAAATAGGAAAAGAGCCTTTAATCACATTCTTTACCATGTGCAATCATAAAATAGTCTAATATCTTCATTTTTTCAATATACGTAGCTATTACCCTTGAAAACTAAAACTTTTGACATAGGAAAAGAGCCTTTAATCAAATTCTTTACCATTTGCAATCATAAAATAGTCTAATATCTTCATTTTTTCAACATACGTAGCTATTACCCTCGAAAACTAAAACTTTTGACATAGGAAAAGAGCCTTTAATCACATTCTTTACCATTTGCAATCATAAAATAGTCTAATATCTTCATTTTTTCAACATACGTAGCTATTACCCTCGAAAACTAAAACTTTTGACACAGGAAAAGAGCCTTTAATCACATTCTTTACCATTTGCAATCATAAAATAGTCTAATATCTTAATTTTTTCAACATACGTAGCTATTACCCTCGAAAACTAAAACTTTTGACATAGGAAAAGAGCCTTTAATCACATTCTTTACCATGTGCAATCATAAAATAGTCTAATATCTTTTTTTTCCACAGACATAGCTATTACCCACGAAAACTAAAACTTTTGAAATAGGAAAAGAGCCTTTAATCACATTCTTTACCATTTGCAATCATAAAATAGTCTAATATCTTCATTTTTTCAACATAAGTAGCTATTACCCTCGAAAACTAAAACTTTGAAATAGGAAAAGAGCCTTTAACCACATTTATTACCATTTGCAATCATAAAATAGTGTAATATCTTCATTTTTTCAACATACGTAGCTATTACCCTCGAAAACTAAAACTTTTGAAATAGGAAAAGAGCCTTTAATCACATTCTTTACCACTTGCAATCATAAAATAGTCTAATATCTTCATTTTTTCAACATACGTAGCTATTACCCTCGAAAACTAAAACTTTTGAAATAGGAAAAGAGCCTTTAATCACATTTTTTTACCATTTGCAATCATAAAATAGTCTAATATCTTCATTTTTTCAACATACGTAGCTATTACCCTCGAAAACTAAAACTTTTGACGTAGGAAAAGAGCCTTTAATCACATTCTTTACCATTTGCAATCATAAAATAGTCTAATATCTTCATTTTTTCAACAGACATAGCTATTACCCTCGAAAACTAAAACATTTGAAATAGGAAAAGAGCCTTTAATCACATTCTTTACCATTTGCAATCATAAAATAGTCTAATATCTTCATTTTTTCAACATACGTAGCTATTACCCTCGAAAACTAAAACTTTTGACATAGGAAAAGAGCCTTTAATCACATTCTTTACCACTTGCAATCATAAAATAGTCTAATATCTTCATTTTTTTCAACATACGTAGCTATTACCCTCGAATACTAAAACTTTTGAAATAGGAAAAGAGCCTTTAATCACATTCTTTACCATTTGCAATCCTAAAATAGTCTAATATCTTCATTTTTTCAACATACGTAGCTATTACCCTCGAAAACTAAAACTTTTGAAATAGGAAAAGAGCCTTTAATCACATTCTTTACCATGTGCAAACATAAAATTGTCTAATATCTTCATTTTTTCCACAGACAAAGTTCTTACCCTCGAAAACTAAAACTTTTTCAACATACCTAGCTCTTACCCCTAAAAACTAAAACTTTTGAAATAGGAAAAGAGCCTTTAATCACATTCTTTACCATGTGCAATCATAAAATAGTTTAATATCTTCATTTTTTCCACAGACATAGCTATTATCCTCGAAAACTAAAACTTTTGAAATAGGAAAAGAGCCTTTAATCACATTCTTTACCATGTGCAATCATAAAATTGTCTAATATCTTCATTTTTTCCAAAATACGTAGCTATTACCCTCGAAAACTAAAACTTTGGACATAGTAAAAGAGCCTTTAATCACATTCTTTACCATTTGCAATCATAAAATAGTCTAATATCTTCATTTTTCCAAAATACGTAGCCATTACCCTCGAAAACTAAAACTTTTGACATAGGAAAAGAGCCTTTAATCACATTCTTTACCATTTGCAATCATAAAATAGTCTAATATCTTCATTTTTTCCACAGACCTAGCTATTACCCTCGAAAACTAAAACTCTTGAAATAGGAAAAGAGCCTTTAATCACATTCTTTACCATGTGCAATCATAAAATAGTCTAATATCTTCATTTTTTCCACAGACCTAGCTATTACCCTCGAAAACTAAAACTTTTGAAATAGGAAAAGAGCCTTTAATCACATTCTTTACCATGTGCAATCATAAAATTGTCTAATATCTTCATTTTTTCAACATACGTTGCTATTACCCTCGAAAACTAAAACTTTTGAAATAGGAAAAGAGCCTTTAATCAGATTCATTACCATTTGCAATCATAAAATAGTCTAATATCTTCATTTTTTCCACATACGTAGCTATTACCCTCGAAAACTAAAACTTTTGACCTAGGAAAAGAGCCTTTAATCACATTCTTTACCATTTGCAATCATAAAATAATCTAATATCTTCATTTTTTCAACCTTCGTAGCTATTACCCTCGAAAACTAAAAATTTTTACATAGGAAAAGAGCCTTTAATCACATTCTTTACCATTTGCAATCATAAAATAGTCTAATATCTTCGTTTTTTCAACATACGTAGCTATTACCCTCGAAAACTAAAACTTTTGACATAGGAAAAGAGCCTTTAAACACATTCTTTACCATTTACAATCATAAAATAATCTAATATCTTCATTTTTTCAACATACGTAGCTATTACCCCCGAAAACTAAAACTTTTGAAATAGGAAAAGAGCCTTTAATCACATTCTTTACCATGTGCAATCATAAAATTGTCTAATATCTTCATTTTTTCAACATACGTAGCTATTACCCTCGAAAACTAAAACTTTTGAAATAGGAAAAGAGCCTTTAATCACATTCTTTATCATTTGCAATCATAAAATAGTCTAATATCTTCATTTTTTCAGTATCCGTGGCTATTACCCTCGAAAATTAAAACTTTTGAAATAGGAAAAGAGCCTTTAATCACATTCTTTACCATTTGCAATCATAAAATAGTCTAATATCTTCATTTTTTCAACATACGTAGCTATTACCCTCGAAAACTAAAACTTTTGAAATAGGAAAAGAGCCTTTAATTACATTCTTTACCATTTGCAATCATAAAATAGTCTAATATCTTCATTTTTTCAACATACGTAGCTATTACCCTCGAAAACTAAAACTTTTGAAATAGGAAAAGAGCCTTTAATCACATTCTTTATCATTTGCAATCATAAAATAGTCTAATATCTTCATTTTTTCAACATTAGTAGCTATTACCCTCGAAAACTAAAACTTTTGAAATAAGGAAAGAGCCTTTAGTCACATTCTTTACCATTTGCAATCATAAAATAGTCTAATATGTTCATTTTTTCAACATACGTAGCTATTACCCTCGAACACTAAGACTTTTGAAATAGGAAAAGAGCCTTTAATCACATTCTTTACCATGTGCAATCATAAAATTGTCTAATATCTTCATTTTTTCAACATACGTAGCTATTACCCTCGAAAAATAAAACTTTTGAAATAGGAAAAGAGCCTTTAATCACATTCTTTACCATTTGCAAACATAAAATAGTCTAATATCTTCATTTTTTCCACATACGTAGCTATTACCCTCGAAAACTAAAACTTTTGACATAGGAAAAGAGCCTTTAATCACATTCTTTACCATTTGCAATCATAAAATAGTCTAATATCTTCATTTTTTCAACCTTCGTAGCTATTACCCTCGAAAACTAAAAATTTTGACATAGGAAAAGAGCCTTTAATCACATTCCTTACCATTTGCAATCATAAAATAGTCTAATATCTTCATTTTTTCAACATACGTAGCTATTACCCCCGAAAACTAAAACTTTTGAAATAGGAAAAGAGCCTTTAATCACATTCTTTACCATGTGCAATCATAAAATTGTCTAATATCTTCATTTTTTCAACATACGTAGCTATTACCCTCGAAAACTAAAACTTTTGAAATAGGAAAAGAGCCTTTAATCACATTCTTTACCATTTGCAATCATAAAATAGTCTAATATCTTCATTTTTTCAGTATCCTTGGCTATTACCCTCAAAAACTATAACTTTTGAAATAGGAAAAGAGCCTTTAATCACATTCTTTACCATTTGCAATCATAAAATAGTCTGAATATCTTCATTTTTTCAACATACGTAGCTATTACCCTCGAAAACTAAAACTTTTGAAATAGGAAAAGAGCCTTTAATCACATTCTTTACCATTTGCAATCATAAAATAGTCTAATATCTTCATTTTTTCAACATACGTAGCTATTACCCTCGAAAACTAAAACTTTTGAAATAGGAAAAAAGCCTTTAATCACATTCTTTACCATGTGCAATCATAAAATAGTCTAATATCTTCATTTTTTCAACATACGTAGCTATTACCCTCGAAAACTAAAACTTTTGAAATAGGGAAAGAGCCTTTAATCACATTCTTTACCATTTGCAATCATAAAATAGTCTAATATCTTCATTTTTTCAACATACGTAGCTATTACCCTCGAACACTAAGACTTTTGAAATAGGAAAAGAGCCTTTAATCACATTCTTTACCATGTGCAATCATAAAATTGTCTAATATATTCATTTTTTCAACATACGTAGCTATTACCCTCGAACACTAAAACTTTTGAAATAGGAAAAGAGCCTTTAATCACATTCTTTACCATGTGCAATCATAAAATTGTCTAATATCTTCATTTTTTCCACAGACAAAGCTATTACCCTCGAAAACTAAAACTTTTGACATAGGAAAAGAGCCTTTAATCACATTCTTTACCATGTGCAGTCATAAAATTGTCTAATATCTTCATTTTTTCCACAGACAAAGCTATTACCCTCGAAAACTAAAACTTTTGAAATAGGAAAAGAGCCTTTAATCACATTCTTTACCATTTGCAATCATAAAATAGTCTAATATCTTCATTTTTTCAACATACGTATCTATTACCCTCGAAAACTAAAACTTTTGAAATAGGAAGAGAGCCTTTAATCACATTCTTTACCATGTGCAATCATAAAATAGTCTAATATCTTCATTTTTTCCACAGACCTAGCTATTACCCTCGAAAACTAAAACTTTTGAAATAGAAAAAGAGCCTTTAATCACATTCTTTACCATTTGGAATCATAAAATAGTCTAATATTTTCATTTTTTCAACATACGTAGCTATTACCCTCGAAAACTAAAACTTTTGAAATAGGAAAAGAGCCTTTAATCACATTCTTTACCATTTGCAATCATAAAATAGTCTAATATCTTCATTTTTTCCACAGACAAAGCTCTTACCCTCGAAAACTAAAACTTTTGAAATAGGAAAAGAGCCTTTAATCACATTCTTTACCATTTGCAATCATAAAATAGTCTAATATCTTCATTTTTTCAACATACGTAGCTATTACCGTCGAAAACTAAAACTTTTGAAATAGGAAAAGAGCCTTTAATCACATTCTTTGCCATGTGCAATCATAAAATTGTCTAATGTCTTCATTTTTTCAACATACGTAGCTATTACCCTCGAAAATTAAAACTTTTGACATAGGAAAAGAGCCTTTAATCACATTCTTTACCATTTGCAATCATAAAATAGTCTAATATCTTCATATTTTCAACATGGGCAGCTATTACCCTCGAAGAATAAAACTTTTGACATAGGAAAAGAGCCTTTAATCACATTCTTTACCATTTGCAATCATAAAATAGTCTAATATCTTCATTTTTTCAACCTACGTAGCTATTACCCTCGAAAACTAAAACTTTTGACATAGGAAAAGAGCTTTTAATCACATTCTTTACCATTTGCAATCATAAAATAGTCTATTATCTTCATTTTTTCAACATACGTAGCTATTACCCTCGAAAACTGAAACTTTTGAAATAGGAAAAGAGCCTTTAATCACATTCTTTACCATTTGCAATCATAATATAGTCTAATATCTTCATTTTTTTCACAGACAAAGCTCTTACCCTCGAAAACTAAAACTTTTGAAATAGGAAAAGAGCCTTTAATCATATTCTTTACCATTTGCAATCATAAAATAGTCTAATATCTTCATTTTTTCAACATACGTAGCTATTACCCTCGAAAACTAAAACTTTTGAAATAGGAAAAGAGCCTTTAATCACATTCTTTACCATGTGCAATCATAAAATTGTCTAATATCTTCATTTTTTCAACATACGTAGCTATTACCCTCGAAAACTAAAATTTTTGACATAGGAAAAGAGCCTTTAATCACATTCTTTACCATTTGCAATCATAAAATAGTCTAATATCTTCATTTTTTCAACATACGTAGCTATTACCCTCGAAAACTAAAACTTTTGACATAGGAAAAGAGCCTTTAATCACATTCTTTACCATTTGCAATCATAAGATAGTCTAATATCTTCATTTTTTCAACCTAAGTAGCTATTACCCTCGAAAACTAAAACTTTTGACATAGGAAAAGAGCCTTTAATCAAATTCTTTACCATTTGCAATCATAAAATAGTCTAATATCTTAATTTTTTCAACATACGTAGTTATTACCCTCGAAAACTAAAACTTTTGACATAGAAAAAAAGCCTTTAATCACATTCTTTACCATTTGCAATCATAAAATAGTCTAATATCTTCATTTTTTCAACATACGTAGCTATTACCCCCGAAAACTAAAACTTTTGAAATAGGAAAAGAGCCTTTAATCACATTCTTTACCATGTGCAATCATAAAATTGTCTAATATCTTCATTTTTTCAACATACGTAGCTATTACCCTCGAAAACTAAAACTTTTGAAATAGGAAAAGAGCCTTTAATCACATTCTTTACCATTTGCAATCATAAAATAGTCTAATATCTTCATTTTTTCAACATACGTGGCTATTACCCTCGAAAACTAAAACTTTTGACATAGGAAAAGAGCCTTTAATCACATTCTTTACCATTTGCAATCATAAAATAGTCTAATATCTTCATTTTTTCAACATACGTAGCTATTACCCTCGAAAACTATAACTTTTGAAATAGGAAAAGAGCCTTTAATCACATTCTTTACCATTTGCAATCATAAAATAGTCTAATATCTTCATTTTTTCAACATACGTAGCTATTACCCTCGAAAACTAAAACTTTTGAAATAGGAAAAGAGCCTTTAATCACATTCTTTACCATTTGCAATCATAAAATAGTCTAATATCTTCATTTTTTCAACATACGTAGCTATTACCCTCGAAAACTAAAACTTTTGAAATAGGAAAAGAGCCTTTAATCACATTATTTACCATGTGCAATCATAAAATAGTCTAATATCTTCATTTTTCAACATACGTAGCTATTACCCTCGAAAACTAAAACTTTTGAAATAGGAAAAGAGCCTTTAATCACATTCTTTACCATTTGCAATCATAAAATAGTCTAATATCTTCATTTTTTCAACATACGTAGCTATTACCCTCGAAAACTAAAACTTTTGACATAGGAAAAGAGCCTTTAATCACATTCTTTACCATTTGCAATCATAAAATAGTCTAATATCTTCATTTTTTCAACATACGTAGCTATCACCCTCGAACACTAAGACTTTTGAAATAGGAAAAGAGCCTTTAATCACATTCTTTACCATGTGCAATCATAAAATTGTCTAATATATTCATTTTTTCAACATACGTAGCTATTACCCTCGAAAACTAAAACTTTTGAAATAGGAAAAGAGCCTTTAATCACATTCTTTACCATGTGCAATCATAAAATTGTCTAATATCTTCATTTTTTCCACAGACAAAGCTATTACCCTCGAAAACTAAAACTTTTGACATAGGAAAAGAGCCTTTAATCACAATCTTTACCATGTGCAATCATAAAATTGTCTAATATCTTCATTTTTTCCACAGACAAAGCTATTACCCTCGAAAACTAAAACTTTTGAAATAGAAAAAGAGCCTTTAATCACATTCTTTACCATTTGCAATCATAAAATAGTCTAATATCTTCATTTTTTCAACATACGTAGCTATTACCCTCGAAAACTATAACTTTTGAAATAGGAAAAGAGCCTTTAATCACATTCTTTACCATTTGCAATCATAAAATAGTCTAATATCTTCATTTTTTCAACATACGTAGCTATTACCCTCGAAAACTAAAACTTTTGAAATAGGAAAAGAGCCTTTAATCACATTCTTTACCATTTGCAATCATAAAATAGTCTAATATCTTCATTTTTTCAACATACGTAGCTATTACCCTCGAAAACTAAAACTTTTGAAATAGGAAAAGAGCCTTTAATCACATTATTTACCATGTGCAATCATAAAATAGTCTAATATCTTCATTTTTCAACATACGTAGCTATTACCCTCGAAAACTATAACTTTTGAAATAGGAAAAGAGCCTTTAATCACATTCTTTACCATTTGCAATCATAAAATAGTCTAATATCTTCATTTTTTCAACATACGTAGCTATTACCCTCGAAAACTAAAACTTTTGACATAGGAAAAGAGCCTTTAATCACATTCTTTACCATTTGCAATCATAAAATAGTCTAATATCTTCATTTTTTCAACATATTTAGCTATCACCCACGAACACTAAGACTTTTGAAATAGGAAAAGAGCCTTTAATCACATTCTTTACCATGTGCAATCATAAAATTGTCTAATATATTCATTTTTTCAACATACGTAGCTATTACCCTCGAAAACTAAAACTTTTGAAATAGGAAAAGAGCCTTTAATCACATTCTTTACCATGTGCAATCATAAAATTGTCTAATATCTTCATTTTTTCCACAGACAAAGCTATTACCCTCGAAAACTAAAACTTTTGACATAGGAAAAGAGCCTTTAATCACATTCTTTACCATGTGCAATCATAAAATTGTCTAATATCTTCATTTTTTCCACAGACGAAGCTATTACCCTCGAAAACTAAAACTTTTGAAATAGAAAAAGAGCCTTTAATCACATTCTTTACCATTTGCAATCATAAAATAGTCTAATATCTTCATTTTTTCAACATACGTAGCTATTACCCTCGAAAACTAAAACTTTTGAAATAGGAAAAGAGCCTCTAATCACATTCTTTACCATTTGCAATCATAAAATAGTCTAATATCTTCTTTTTTTCAACATACGTAGCTATTACCCTCGAAAACTAAAACTTTTGAAATAGGAAAAGAGCCTTTAATCACATTCTTTACCATTTACAATCATAAAATAGTCAAATATCTTCATTGTTTCAACATACGTAGCTATTTCCCTCGAAAACTAAAACTTTTGAAATAGGAAAAGAGCCTTTAATCACATTCTTTACCATGTGCAATCATAAAATAGTCTAATATCTTCATTTTTTCCACAGACCTAGCTATTACCCTCGAAAACTAAAACTTTTGAAATAGAAAAAGAGCCTTTAATTACACTCTTTACCATTTGCGATCATAAAATAGTCTAATATCTTCATTTTTTCAACATACGTAGCTATTACCCTCGAAAATTAAAACTTTTGAAATAGGAAAAGAGCCTTTAATCACATTCTTTACCATTTGCAATCATAAAATAGTCTAATATCTTCATTTTTTCCACAGACAAAGCTCTTACCCTCGAAAAATAAAACTTTTGAAATAGGAAAAGAGCCTTTAATCACATTCTATACCATTTGCAATCATAAAATTGTCTATTATCTTCATTTTTTCAACCTACGTAGCTATTACCCTCGAAAACTAAAACTTTTGACATAGGAAAAGAGCCTTTAATCACATTCTTTACCACTTGCAATCATAAAATAGTCTAATATCTTCATTTTTTTCAACATACGTAGCTATTACCCTCAAAAACTAAAACTTTTGAAATAGGAAAAGAGCCTTTAATCACATTTTTACCATTTGCAATCATAAAATTGTCTAATATCTTCATTTTTTCAACATACGTAGCTATTACCCTCGAAAACTAAAACTTTTGAAATAGGAAAAGAGCCTTTAATCACATTCTTTACCATTTGCAATCAGAAAATAGTCTAATATCTTCATTTTTCCAGCAAACGTAGCTATTACCCTCGAAAACTAAAACTTTTGAAATAGGAAAAGAGCCTTTAATCACATTCTTTACCATTTGCAATCATAAAATAGTCTAATATATTCATTTTTTCAACATACGTAGCTATTACCCTCGAAAACTAAAACTTTTGAAATAGGAAAAGAGCCTTTAATCACATTCTTTACCATTTGCAATCATAAAATTGTCTAATATCTTCATTTTTTCAACATACGTAGCTATTACCCTCGAAAACTAAAACTTTTGAAATAGGAAAAGAGCCTTTAATCACATTCTTTACCATTTGCAATCAGAAAATAGTCTAATATCTTCATTTTTCCAACAAACGTAGCTATTACCCTCGAAAACTAAAACTTTTGAAATAGGAAAAGAGCCTTTAATCACATTCTTTACCATTTGCAATGATAAAATAGTCTAATATCTTCATTTTTTCAACATACGTAGCTATTACCCTCGAAAACTAAAACTTTTGACATAGGAAAAGAGCCTTTAATCACATTCTTTACCATTGCAATCATAAAATGTCTAATATCTTCATTTTTTCAACATACGTAGCTATTACCCTCGAAAACTAAAACTTTTGACATAGGAAAAGAGCCTTTAATCACATTCTTTACCATTTGCAATCATAAAATAGTCTAATATCTTCATTTTTTCAACATACGTAGCTATTACCCTCGAAAGCTAAAACTTTTGACATAGGAAAAGAGCCTTTAATCACATTCTTTACCATTTGCAATCATAAAATAGTCTAATATCTTCATTTTTTCCACAGACAAAGCTATTACCCTCGAAAGCTATAACTTTTGAAATAGGAAAAGAGCCTTTACTCACATTCTTTACCATTTGCAATCATAAAATAGTCTAATATCTTCCTTTTTCAACATACGTAGCTATTACCCTCGAAAACTAAAACTTTTGACATAGGAAAAGAGCCTATAATCACATTCTTTACCATGTGCAATCATAAAATAGTCTAATATCATCATTTTTTCCACAGACAAAGCTATTACCCTCGAAAACTAAAACTATTGAAATAGGCAAAGACCCTTTAATCATATTCTTTACCATTTGCAATCATAAAATAGTCTAATATCTTCATTTTTTCAACATACGTAGCTATTACCCTCGAAAACTAAAACTTTTGAAATAGGAAAAGAGCCTTTAATCACATTCTTCACCATTTGCAATCATAAAATAGTCTAATATTTTCATTTTTTCAACATACGTAGCTATTACCCTCGAAAACTAAAACTTTTGAAATAGGAAAAGAGCCTTTAATCACATTCTTTACCATGTGCAATCATAAAATAGTCTAATATCTTCATTTTTTCCACAGACCTAGCTATTACCCTCGAAAACTAAAACTTTTGAAATAGGAAAAGAGCCTTTAATCACATTTTTTACCATTTGCAATCATAAAATAGTCTAATATCTTCATTTTTTCCACAGATATAGCTATTACCCCCGAAAACTAAAACTTTTGAAATAGGAAAAGAGCCTTTAATCACATTCTTTACCAATTGCAATCATAAAATAGTCTAATATCTTCATTTTTTCAACATACGTAGCTATTACCCTCGAAAACTAAAACTTTTGAAATAGGAAAAGAGCCTTTGATCACATTCTTTACCATTTGCAATCATAAAATAGTCTAATATCTTCATTTTTTCCACAGACAAAGCTATTACCCTCGAAAACTAAAACTTTTGAAATAGGAAAAGAGCCTTTAATCACATTCTTTACCATTTGCAATCATAAAATAGTCTAATATCTTCATTTTTTCAACATACGTAGCTCTTACCCCCGAAAACTAAAACTTTTGAAATAGGAAAAGAGCCTTTAATCACATTCTTTACCATGTGCAATCATAAGATAGTCTAATATCTTCATTTTTTCAACATACGTAGCTATTACCCTCGAAAACTAAAACTTTTGACATAGGAAAAGAGCCTTTAATCACATTCTTTACCATGTGCAATCATAAAATAGTCTAATATCTTCATTTTTTCAACATACGTAGCTATTACCCTCGAAAACTAAAACTTTTGAAATAGGAAAAGAGCCTTTAACCACATTCTTTACCATTTGCAATCATAAAATAGTCTAATATCTTCATTTTTTCAACATACGTAGCTATTACCCTCGAAAACTAAAACTTTTGAAATAGGAAAAGAGCCTTTAATCACATTCTTTACCATGTGCAATCATAAAATAGTCTAATATCTTCATTTTTTCCACAGACATAGCTATTACCCTCGAAAACTAAAACTTTTGAAATAGGAAAAGAGCCTTTAATCACATTCTTTACCATGTGCAATCATAAAATAGTCTAATATCTTCATTTTTTCAACATACGTAGCTATTACCCTCGAAAACTAAAACTTTTGAAATAGGAAAAGAGCCTTTAACACATTCTTTACCATTTGCAATCATAAAATAGTCTAATATCTTCATTTTTTCAACATACGTAGCTATTACCCTCGAAAACTAAAACTTTTGAAATAGGGAAAAGAGCCTTTAATCACATTCTTTACCATATGCAATCATAAAATAGTCTAATATCTTCATTTTTTCAACATACTTAGCTATTACCCTCGAAAACTAAAACTTTTGAAATAGGAAAAGAGCCTTTAATCACATTCTTTACCATTTGCAATCATAAAATAGTCTAATATCTTCATTTTTTCAACATACGTAGCTATTACCCTCGAAAACTAAAACTTTTGACATAGGAAAAGAGCCTTTAATCACATTCTTTACCATGTGCAATCATAAAATAGTCTAATATCTTCATTTTTTCAACAGACGTAGCTATTACCCTCGAAAACTAAAACTTTTGAAATAGGAAAAGGCCCTTTAATCACATTCTTTACCATTTGCAATCATAAAATAGTCTAATATCTTCATTTTTTCAACATACGTAGCTATTACCCTCGAAAACTAAAACTTTTGAAATAGGAAAAGAGCCTTTAATCACATTCTTTACCATGTGCAATCATAAAATAGTCTAATATCTTCATTTTTTCAACATGCGTAGCTATTACCCTCGAAAACTAAAACTTTTGAAATAGGAAAAGAGCCTTTAATCACATTCTTTACCATTTGCAATCATAAAATAGTCTAATATCTTCATTTTTTCAACATACGTAGCTATTACCCTCGAAAACTAAAACTTTTGAAATAGGAAAAGAGCCTTTAATCACATTCTTTACCATGTGCAATCATAAAATAGTCTAATATCTTCATTTTTTCAACATACGTAGCTATTACCCTCGAAAACTAAAACTTTTGACATAGGAAAAGAGCCTTTAATCACATTCTTTACCATGTGCAATCATAAAATAGTCTAATATCTTCATTTTTTCAACATACGTAGCTATTACCCTCGAAAACTAAAACTTTTGAAATAGAAAAGAGCCTTTAATCACATTCTTTACCATGTGCAATCATAAAATAGTCTAATATCTTCATTTTTTCCACAGACATAGCTATTACCCTCGAAAACTAAAACTTTTGAAATAGGAAAAGAGCCTTTAATCACATTCTTTACCATTTGCAATCATAAAATAGTCTAATATCTTCATTTTTTCAACATACGTAGCTATTACCCTCGAAAACTAAAACTTTTGAAATAGGAAAAGAGCCTTTAATCACATTCTTTACCATTTGCAATCATAAAATAGTCTAATATCTTCATTTTTTCACATTCGTAGCTATTACCCTCGAAAACTAAAACTTTTGAAATAGGAAAAGAGCCTTTAATCACATTCTTTACCATTTGCAATCATAAAATAGTCTAATATCTTCATTTTTTCAACATACATAGCTATTACCCTCGAAAACTAAAACTTTTGAAATAGGAAAAGAGCCTTTAATCACATTCTTTACCATTTGCAATCATAAAATAGTCTAATATCTTCATTTTTTCAACATACGTAGCTATTACCCTCGAAAACTAAAACTTTTGAAATAGGAAAAGAGCCTTTAATCACATTCTTTACCATTTGCAATCATAAAATAGTCTAATATCTTCATTTTTCCAACATACGTAGCTATTACCCTCGAAAACTAAAACTTTTGAAATAGGAAAAGAGCCTTTAATCACATTCTTTACCATTTGCAATCATAAAATAGTCTAATATCTTCATTTTTCCAACATACGTAGCTATTACCCTCGAAAACTAAAACTTTTGAAATAGGAAAAGAGCCTTTAATCACATTCTCTACCATTTGCAATCATAAAATTGTCTAATATCTTCATTTTTTCCACAGACAAAGCTATTACCCTCGAAAACTAAAACTTTTGATATAGGAAAAGAGCCTTTAATCACATTCTTTACCATGTGCAATCATAAAATT
>NW_027066211.1:0-19312 GCF_032884065.1 Artemia franciscana
TCTTTACCATTTGCAATCATAAAATAGTCTAATATCTTCATTTTTTCAACATACGTAGCTATTACCCTCGAAAACTAAAATTTTTGACATAGGAAAAGAGCCTTTAATCACATTCTTTACCATTTGCAATCATAAAATAGTCTAATATCTTCATTTTTTCAACATACGTAGCTATTACCCTCGAAAACTAAAACTTCTAAAATAGGAAAAGAGCCTTTAATCACATTCTTTACCATTTGCAATCATAAAATTGTCTAATATCTTCATTTTTTCAACATACGTAGCTATTACCCTCGAAATAAAAACTTTTGAAATAGGAAAAGAGCCTTTAATCACATTCTTTACCATTTGCAATCATAAAATAGTCTAATATCTTCATTTTTTCAGCATACGTAGCTATTACCCTCGAAAACTAAAACTTTTGACATAGGAAAAGAGCCTTTAATCACATTCTTTACCATTTGCAATCATAAAATAGTCTAATATCTTCATTTTTTCAACATACGTAGCTATTACCCTCGAAAACTAAAACTTTTGACATAGGAAAAGAGCCTTTAATCACATTCTTTACCATGTGCAATCATAAAATAGTCTAATATCTTCATTTTTTCCACAGACATAGCTATTACCCTCGAAAACTAAAACTTTTGAAATAGGAAAAGAGCCTTTAATCACATTCTTTACCATGTGCAATCATAAAATTGTCTAATATCTTCATTTTTTCAACATACGTAGCTATTACCATCGAAAAATAAAACTTTTGACATAGGAAAAGAGCCTTTAATCACATTCTTTACCATTTGCAATCATAAAACAGTCTATTATCTTCATTTTTTCAACATACGTAGCTATTACCCTCGAAAACTAAAACTTTTGAAATAGGAAAAGAGCCTTTAATCACATTCTTTACCATGTGCAATCATAAAATTGTCTAATATCTTCATTGTTTCCAGAGACAAAGCTATTACCCTCGAAAACTAAAACTTTTAAAATAGGAAAAGAGCCTTTAATCACATTCTTTACCATGTGCAATCATAAAATTGTCTAATATCTTCATTTTTTCAACATACGTAGCTATTACCATCGAAAAATAAAACTTTTGACATAGGAAAAGAGCCTTTAATCACATTCTTTACCATTTGCAATCATAAAATAGTCTAATATCTTCATTTTTTCAACATACGTAGCTATTACCCCCGAAAACTAAAACTTTTGAAATAGGAAAAGAGCCTTTAATCACATTATTTACCATTTGCAATCATAAAATAGTCTAATATCTTCATTTTTTCAACATACGTAGCTATTACCCTCGAAAACTAAAACTTTTGAAATAGGAAAAGAGCCTTTAATCACATTCTTTACCATGTGCAATCATAAAATAGTCTAATATCTTCATTTTTTCAACTTAAGTTGCTATTACCCTCGAAAACTAAAACTTTTGACATAGGAAAAGAGCCTTTAATCACATTCTTTACCATTCGCAATCATAAAATAGTCTAATATCTTCATTTTTTCAACATACGTAGCTATTACCCTCGAAAACTAAAACTTTTAAAATAGGAAAAGAGCCTTTTATCACATTCTTTACCATTTGCAATAATAAAATTGTCTAATATCTTCATTTTTTCAACATACGTAGCTATTACCCTCGAAAAATAAAACTTTTGAAATAGGAAAAGAGGCTTTAATCACATTCTTTACCATGTGCAATCATGAAATTGTCTAATATCTTCATTGTTTCCAGAGACAAAGCTATTACCCTCGAAAACTAAAACTTTTAAAATAGGAAAAGAGCCTTTAATCACATTCTTTACCATGTGCAATCATAAAATTGTCTAATATCTTCATTTTTTCAACATACGTAGCTATTACCATCGAAAAATAAAACTTTTGACATAGGAAAAGAGCCTTTAATCACATTCTTTACCATTTGCAATCATAAAATAGTCTAATATCTTCATTTTTTCAACATACGTAGCTATTACCCCCGAAAACTAAAACTTTTGAAATAGGAAAAGAGCCTTTAATCACATTATTTACCATTTGCAATCATAAAATAGTCTAATATCTTCATTTTTTCAACATACGTAGCTATTACCCTCGAAAACTAAAACTTTTGAAATAGGAAAAGAGCCTTTAATCACATTCTTTACCATGTGCAATCATAAAATAGTCTAATATCTTCATTTTTTCAACTTAAGTTGCTATTACCCTCGAAAACTAAAACTTTTGACATAGGAAAAGAGCCTTTAATCACATTCTTTACCATTCGCAATCATAAAATAGTCTAATATCTTCATTTTTTCAACATACGTAGCTATTACCCTCGAAAACTAAAACTTTTAAAATAGGAAAAGAGCCTTTTATCACATTCTTTACCATTTGCAATAATAAAATTGTCTAATATCTTCATTTTTTCAACATACGTAGCTATTACCCTCGAAAAATAAAACTTTTGAAATAGGAAAAGAGGCTTTAATCACATTCTTTACCATTTGCAATCATAAAATAGTCTAATATCTTCATTTTTTCAACATACGTAGCTGTTACCCTTGAAAACCAAAACTTTTGACATAGGAAAAGAGCCTTTAATCACATTGTTTACCATGTGCAATCATAAAAAAGTCTAATATCTTCATTTTTCCACAGACATAGCTATTACCCTCGAAAACTAAAACTTTTGAAATAGAAAAAGAGCCTTTAATCGCATTCTTTACCATTTGCAATCATAAAATAGTCTAATATCTTCATTTTTTCAACATACTTAGCTATTACCCTCGAAAACTAAAACTTTTGAAATAGGAAAAGAGCCTTTAATCACATTCTTTACCATGTGCAATCATAAAATTGTCTAATATCTTCATTTTTTCAACATACGTAGCTATTACCCTCGAAAACTAAAACTTTTGAAATAGGAAAAGAGCCTTTAATCACATTCTTTACCATTTGCAATCATAAAATAGTCTAATATCTTCATTTTTTCCACAGACATAGCTATTACCCTCGAAAACTAAAACTTTTGACATAGGAAAATAGCCTTTAATCACATTCTTTACCATTTGCAATCATAAAATAGTCTAAAATCTTCATTTTTTCAACATACGTAGCTATTACCCTCGAAAACTAAAACTTTTAAAATAGGAAAAGAGCCTTTAATCACATTCATTACCATTTGCAATCATAAAATTGTCTAATATCTTCATTTTTTCAACATACGTAGCTATTACCCTCGAAAACTAAAACTTTTGAAATAGGAAAAGAGCCTTTAATCACATTCTTTACCATGTGCAATCATAAAATTGTCTAATATCTTCATTTTTTCCACAGACAAAGCTATTACCCTCGAAAACTAAAACTTTTAAAATAGTAAAAGAGCCTTTAATCACATTCTTTACCATTTGCAATCATAAAATAGTCTAATATCTTCATTTTTTCAACATACGTAGCTATTACCCTCAAAAACTAAAACTTTTGACATAGGAAAAGAGCCTTTAATCACATTCTTTACCATATGCAATCATAAAATAGTCTAAAATCTTCATTTTTTCAACATACGTAGCTATTACCCTCGAAAACTAAAACTTTTGAAATAGGAAAAGAGCCCTTAATCACATTCTTTACCATTTGCAATCATAAAATAGTCTAACATCTTCATTTTTTCAACATACGTAGCTATTGCCCTCGAAAACTAAAACTTTTGACATAGGAAAAGAGCCTTTAATCACATTATTTACCATTTGCAATCATAAAATAGTCTAATATCTTCATTTTTTCAACATACGTAGCTATTACCCTCGAAAACTAAAACTTTTGAAATAGGAAAAGAGCCTTTAATCACATTCTTTACCATTTGCAATCATAAAATAGTCTAATATCTTAATTTTTTCAACATACGTAGCTATTATCCTCGAAAACTAAAACTTTTAAAATAGGAAAAGAGCCTTTAATCACATTCTTTACCATTTGCAATCATAAAATAGTCTAATATCTTCATTTTTTCAACATACGTAGCTATTACCCTCGAAATCTAAAACTTTTGACATAGGAAAAGAGCCTTTAATCACATTCTTTACCATTTGCAATCATAAAATAGTCTAATATCTTCATTTTTTCAACATACGTAGCTATTACCCTCGAAAACTAAAACTTTTGACATAGGAAAAGAGCCTTTAATCACATTCTTTACCATTTGCAATCATAAAATAGTCTAATATCTTCATTTTTTCAACATACGTAGCTATTACCCTCGAAAACTAAAACTTTTGAAATAGGAAAAGAGCCTTTAATCACATTCTTTACCATTTGCAATCATAAAATAGTCTAATATCTTCATTTTTTCAACATACGTAGCTATTACCCTCGAAAACTAAAACTTTTGACATAGGAAAAGAGCCTTTAATCACATTCTTTACCATTTGCAATCATAAAATAGTCTAAAATCTTCATTTTTTCAACATACGTAGCTATTACCCTCGAAAACTAAAACTTTTGAAAATAGGAAAAGAGCCTTTAATCACATTCTTTACCATTTGCAATCATAAAATAGTCTAATATCTTCATTTTTTCAACATACGTAGCTATTACCCTCGAAAACTAAAACTTTTGACATAGGAAAAGAGCCTTTAATCACATTCTTTACCATTTGCAATCATAAAATAGTCTAATATCTTCATTTTTTCAACATACGTAGCTATTACCCTCGAAAACTAAAACTTTTGAATAGGAAAAGAGCCTTTAATCACATTCTTTACCATTTGCAATCATAAAATTGTCTAATATCTTCATTTTTTCAACATACGTAGCTATTACCCTCGAAAAATAAAACTTTTGACATAGGAAAAGAGCCTTTAATCACATTCTTTACCATTTGCAATCATAAAATAGTCTAATATCTTCATTTTTTCAACATACGTAGCTATTACCCTCGAAAACTAAAACTTTTGAAATAGGAAAAGAGCCTTTAATCACATTCTTTACCATGTGCAATCATAAAATAGTCTAATATCTTCATTTTTTCAACATACGTAGCTATTACCCTCGAAAACTAAAACTTTTGAAATAGGAAAAGAGCCTTTAATCACATTCTTTACCATGTGCAATCATAAAATTGTCTAATATCTTCATTTTTTCAACATATGTAGCTATTACCCTCGAAAACTAAAACTTTTGAAATAGGAAAAGAGCCTTTAATCACATTCTTTACCATTTGCAATCATAAAATAGTCTAATATCTTCATTTTTTCAACATACATAGCTATTACCCTCGAAAACTAAAACTTTTGAAATAGGAAAAGAGCCTTTAATCACATTCTTTACCATTTGCAATCATAAAATAGTCTAATATCTTCATTTTTTCAACATACGTAGCTATTACCCTCGAAAACTAAAACTTTTGAAAATAGGAAAAGAGCCTTTAATCACATTCTTTACCATTTGCAATCATAAAATAGTCTAATATCTTCATTTTTTCAACATACGTAGCTATTACCCTCAAAACTAAAACTTTTGACATAGGAAAAGAGCCTTTAATCACATTCTTTACCATTTGCAATCATAAAATAGTCTAATATCTTCATTTTTTCAACATACGTAGCTATTACCCTCGAAAACTAAAACTTTTGACATAGGAAAAGAGCCTTTAATCACATTCTTTACCATGTGCAATCATAAAATAGTCTAATATCTTCATTTTTTCAACATACGTAGCTATTACCCTCGAAAACTAAAACTTTTGAAATAGGAAAAGAGCCTTTAATCACATTCTTTACCATTTGCAATCATAAAATAGTCTAATATCTTCATTTTTTCAACATACGTAGCTATTACCCTCGAAAACTAAAACTTTTGACATAGGAAAAGAGCCTTTAATCACATTCTTTACCATTTGCAATCATAAAACACTCTAGTATCTTCATTTTTTCAACATACGTAGCTATTACCCTCGAAAACTAAAACTTTTGAAATAGGAAAAGAGCCTTTAATCACATTCTTTACCATTTGCAATCATAAAATAGTCTAATATCTTCATTTTTTCAACATACGTAGCTATTACCCTCGAAAACTAAAACTTTTGAAAATAGGAAAAGAGCCTTTAATCACATTCTTTACCATTTGCAATCATAAAATTGTCTAATATCTTCATTTTTTCAACATACTTAGCTATTACCCTCGAAAACTAAAACTTTTGAAATAGGAAAAGAGCCTTTAATCACATTCTTTACCATTTGCAATCATAAAATAGTCTAATATCTTCATTTTTTCAACATTCGTAGCTATTACCCTCGAAAACTAAAACTTTTGAAATGGAAAAGAGCCTTTAATCACATTCTTTACCATTTGCAATCATAAAATTGTCTAATATCTTCATTTTTTCAACATACTTAGCTATTACCCTCGAAAAAAAACTTTTGAAATAGGAAAAGAGCCTTTAATCACATTCTTTACCATTTGCAATCATAAAATAGTCTAATATCTTCATTTTTTCAACATACGTAGCTATTACCCTCGAAAACTAAAACTTTTGAAATAGGAAAAGAGCCTTTAATCACATTCTTTACCATTTGCAATCATAAAATAGTCTAATATCTTCATTTTTTCAACATACGTAGCTATTACCCGAAAACTAAAACTTTTGAAATAGGAAAAGAGCCTTTAATCACATTCTTTACCATGTGCAATCATAAAATAGTCTAATATCTTCATTTTTTCAACATACGTAGCTATTACCCTCGAAAACTAAAACTTTTGAAATAGGAAAAGAGCCTTTAATCACATTCTTTACCATTTGCAATCATAAAATAGTCTAATATCTTCATTTTTTCAACATACGTAGCTATTACCCTCGAAAACTAAAACTTTTGACATAGGAAAAGAGCCTTTAATCACATTCTTTACCATTTGCAATCATAAAATAGTCTAATATCTTCATTTTTTCAACATACGTAGCTATTACCCTCGAAAACTAAAACTTTTGAAAATAGGAAAAGAGCCTTTAATCACATTCTTTACCATTTGCAATCATAAAATTGTCTAATATCTTCATTTTTTCAACATACGTAGCTATTACCCTCGAAAAATAAAACTTTTGAAATAGGAAAAGAGCCTTTAATCACATTCTTTACCATTTGCAATCATAAAATAGTCTAATATCTTCATTTTTTCAACATACGTAGCTATTACCCTCGAAAACTAAAACTTTTGACATAGGAAAAGAGCCTTTAATCACATTCTTTACCATTGCAATCATAAAATAGTCTAATATCTTCATTTTTTCAACATACGTAGCTATTACCCTCGAAAACTAAAACTTTTGAATAGGAAAAGAGCCTTTAATCACATTCTTTACCATTTGCAATCATAAAATAGTCTAATATCTTCATTTTTTCCACAGAGATAGCTATTACCCTCGAAAACTAAAACTTTTGAAATAGAAAAGAGCCTTTAATCACATTCTTTACCATGTGCAATCATAAAATAGTCTAACATCTTCATTTTTTCAACATACGTAGCTATTACCCTCGAAAACTAAAACTTTTGAAATAGGAAAAGAGCCTTTAATCACATTCTTTACCATGTGCAATCATAAAATTGTCTAATATCTTCATTTTTTCAACATATGTAGCTATTACCCTCGAAAACTAAAACTTTTGAAATAGGAAAAGAGCCTTTAATCACATTCTTTACCATTTGCAATCATAAAATAGTCTAATATCTTCATTTTTTCAACATACGTAGCTATTACCCTCGAAAACTAAAACTTTTGACATAGGAAAAGAGCCTTTAATCACATTCTTTACCATTTGCAATCATAAAATAGTCTAAAATCTTCATTTTTTCAACATACGTAGCTATTACCCTCGAAAACTAAAACTTTGAAAATAGGAAAAGAGCCTTTAATCACATTCTTTACCATTTGCAATCATAAAATTGTCTAATATCTTCATTTTTTCAACAAACGTAGCTATTACCCTCGAAAAACTAAAACTTTTGACATAGGAAAAGAGCCTTTAATCCCATTCTTTACCATTTGCAATCATAAAATAGTCTAATATCTACATTTTTTCAACATACGTAGCTATTACCCTCGAAAACTAAAACTTTTGAAATAGGAAAAGAGCCTTTAATCACATTCTTTACCATGTGCAATCATAAAATAGTCTAATATCTTCATTTTTTCAACATACGTAGCTATTACCCTCGAAAACTAAAACTTTTAAAATAGGAAAAGAGCCTTTAATCACATTCTTTACCATTTGCAATCATAAAATAGTCTAATATCTTCATTTTTTCAACATACGTAGCTATTACCCTCGAAAACTAAAACTTTTGAAATAGGAAAAGAGCCTTTAATCACATTCTTTACCATTTGCAATCATAAAATAGTCTAGTATCTTCATTTTTTCAACATACGTAGCTATTACCCTCGAAAACTAAAACTTTTGAAATAGGAAAAGAGCCTTTAATCACATTCTTTACCATTTGCAATCATAAAATAGTCTAATATCTTCATTTTTTCAACATACGTAGCTATTACCCTCGAAAACTAAAACTTTTAAAATAGGAAAAGAGCCTTTAATCACATTCTTTACCATTTGCAATCATAAAATAGTCTAATATCTTCATTTTTTCAACATACTTAGCTATTACCCTCGAAAACTAAAAACTTTTGAAATAGGAAAAGAGCCTTTAATCACATTCTTTACCATTTGCAATCATAAAATAGTCTAATATCTTCATTTTTTCAACATACGTAGCTATTACTCTCGAAAACTAAAACTTTTGACATGGAAAAGAGCCTTTAATCACATTCTTTACCATTTGCAATCATAAAATTGTCTAATATCTTCATTTTTTCAACATACGTAGCTATTACCCTCGAAGACTAAAACTTTTGAAATAGGAAAAGAGCCTTTAATCACATTCTTTACCATTTTCAATCATAAAATAGTCTAATATCTTCATTTTTTCAACATACGTAGCTATTACCCTCGAAAACTAAAACTTTTGAAATAGGAAAAGAGCCTTTAATCACATTCTTTACCATTTGCAATCATAAAATAGTCTAATATCTTCATTTTTTCAACATACGTAGCTATTACCCGAAAACTAAAACTTTTGACATAGGAAAAGAGCCTTTAATCACATTCTTTACCATTTGCAATCATAAAATAGTCTAATATCTTCATTTTTTCAACATACGTAGCTATTACCCTCGAAAACTAAAACTTTTGAAATAGGAAAAGAGCCTTTAATCACATTCTTTACCATTTGCAATCATAAAATAGTCTAATATCTTCATTTTTTCAACATACGTAGCTATTACCCTCGAAAACTAAAACTTTTGACATAGGAAAAGAGCCTTTAATCACATTCTTTACCATTTGCAATCATAAAATAGTCTAATATCTTCATTTTTTCAACATACGTAGCTATTACCCTCGAAAACTAAAACTTTTACATAGGAAAAGAGCCTTTAATCACATTCTTTACCATTTGCAATCATAAAATAGTCTAATATCTTCATTTTTTCAACATACGTAGCTATTACCCTCGAAAACTAAAACTTTTGAAATAGGAAAAGAGCCTTTAATCACATTCTTTACCATTTGCAATCATAAAATAGTCTAATTTCTTCATTTTTTCAACATGCGTAGCTATTACCCTCGAAAACTAAAACTTTTGACATAGGAAAAGAGCCTTTAATCACATTCTTTACCATTTGCAATCATAAAATAGTCTAATATCTTCATTTTTTCAACATACGTAGCTATTACCCTCGAAAACTAAAACTTTTGACATAGGAAAAGAGCCTTTAATCACATTCTTTACCATTTGCAATCATAAAATAGTCTAATATCTTCATTTTTTCCACAGAGATAGCTATTACCCTCGAAAACTAAAACTTTTGACATAGGAAAAGAGCCTTTAATCACATTCTTTACCATGTGCAATCATAAAATAGTCTAACATCTTCATTTTTTCAACATACGTAGCTATTACCCTCGAAAACTAAAACTTTTGAAATAGGAAAAGAGCCTTTAATCACATTCTTTACCATGTGCAATCATAAAATTGTCTAATATCTTCATTTTTTCAACATATGTAGCTATTACCCTCGAAAACTAAAACTTTTGAAATAGGAAAAGAGCCTTTAATCACATTCTTTACCATTTGCAATCATAAAATAGTCTAATATCTTCATTTTTTCAACATACGTAGCTATTACCCTCGAAAACTAAAACTTTTGACATAGGAAAAGAGCCTTTAATCACATTCTTTACCATTTGCAATCATAAAATAGTCTAAAATCTTCATTTTTTCAACATACGTAGCTATTACCCTCGAAAACTAAAACTTTGAAAATAGGAAAAGAGCCTTTAATCACATTCTTTACCATTTGCAATCATAAAATTGTCTAATATCTTCATTTTTTCAACATACGTAGCTATTACCCTCGAAAACTAAAACTTTTGACATAGGAAAAGAGCCTTTAATCACATTCTTTACCATTTGCAATCATAAAATAGTCTAATATCTTCATTTTTTCAACATACGTAGCTATTACCCTCGAAAACTAAAACTTTTGAAATAGGAAAAGAGCCTTTAATCACATTCTTTACCATTGCAATCATAAAATAGTCTAATATCTTCATTTTTTCAACATACGTAGCTATTACCCTCGAAAACTAAAACTTTGAAATAGGAAAAGAGCCTTTAATCACATTCTTTACCATTTGCAATCATAAAATAGTCTAATATCTTCATTTTTTCAACATACGTAGCTATTACCCTCGAAAACTAAAACTTTTGACATAGGAAAAGAGCCTTTAATCACATTCTTTACCATTTGCAATCATAAAATAGTCTAATATCTTCATTTTTTCAACATACGTAGCTATTACCCTCGAAAACTAAAACTTTTGAAATAGGAAAAGAGCCTTTAATCACATTCTTTACCATTTGCAATCATAAAATAGTCTAATATCTTCATTTTTTCAACATACGTACCTATTATCCTCGAAAACTAAAACTTTTAAAATAGGAAAAGAGCCTTTAATCACATTCTTTACCATTTGCAATCATAAAATTGTCTAATATCTTCATTTTTTCAACATACTTAGCTATTACCCTCGAAAAAAAACTTTTGAAATAGGAAAAGAGCCTTTAATCACATTCTTTACCATTTGCAATCATAAAATAGTCTAATATCTTCATTTTTTCAACATTCGTAGCTATTACCCTCGAAAACTAAAACTTTTGAAATGGGAAAAGAGCCTTTAATCACATTCTTTACCATTTGCAATCATAAAATTGTCTAATATCTTCATTTTTCAACATACTTAGCTATTACCCTCGAAAAAAAACTTTTGAAATAGGAAAAGAGCCTTTAATCACATTCTTTACCATTTGCAATCATAAAATAGTCTAATATCTTCATTTTTTCAACATACGTAGCTATTACCCTCGAAAACTAAAACTTTTGAAATAGGAAAAGAGCCTTTAATCACATTCTTTACCATTTGCAATCATAAAATAGTCTAATATCTTCATTTTTTCAACATACGTAGCTATTATCCACGAAAACTAAAACTTTTGACATAGGAAAAGAGCCTTTAATCACATTCTTTACCATTCGCAATCATAAAATAGTCTAATATCTTCATTTTTTCAACATACGTAGCTATTACCCTCGAGAACTAAAACTTTTAAAATAGGAAAAGAGCCTTTAATCACATTCTTTACCATGTGCAATCATAAAATTGTCTAATATCTTCATTTTTTCAACATACGTAGCTATTACCCTCGAAAACTAAAACTTTTGAAATAGGAAAAGAGCCTTTAATCACATTCTTTACCATGTGCAATCATAAAATTGTCTAATATCTTCATTTTTTCCACAGACAAAGCTATTACCCTCGAAAACTAAAACTTTTAAAATAGGAAAAGAGCCTTTAATCACATTCTTTACCATTTTCAATCATAAAATAGTCTAATATCTTCATTTTTTCAAAATACGTAGCTATTACCCCCGAAAACTAAAACTTTTGAAATAGGAAAAGAGCCTTTAATCACATTCTTTACCATTTGCATTCATAAAATTGTCTAATATCTTCATTTTTTCAACATACGTAGCTATTACCATCGAAAAATAAAACTTTTGACATAGGAAAAGAAGCTTTAATCACATTCTTTACCATTTGCAATCATAAAATAGTCTAATATCTTCATTTTTTCAACATACGTAGCTATTACCCTCGAAAACTAAAACTTTTGAAATAGGAAAAGATCCTTTAATCACATTCTTTACCATGTGCAATCATAAAATTGTCTAATATCTTCATTTTTTCCACAGACAAAGCTATTACCCTCGAAAACTAAAACTTTTAAAATAGGAAACGAGCCTTTAATCACATTCTTTACCATTTTCAATCATAAAATAGTCTAATATCTTCATTTTTTCAACATACGTAGCTATTACCCCCGAAAACTAAAACTTTTGAAATAGGAAAAGAGCCTTTAATCATATTCTTTACCATGTGCAATTATAAAATTGTCTAATATCTTCATTTTTTCCACAGACAAAGCTATTACCCTCGAAAACTAAAACTTTTAAAATAGGAAAAGAGCCTTTAATCACATTCTTTACCATTTTCAATCATAAAATAGTCTAATATCTTCATTTTTTCAACATACGTAGCTATTACCCCCGAAAACTAAAACTTTTGAAATAGGAAAAGAGCCTTTAATCACATTCTTTACCATTTGCAATCATAAAATAGTCTAATATCTTCATTTTTTCAACATACTCAGCTATTACCCTCGAAAACTAAAACTTTTGAAATAGGAAAAGAGCCTTTAATCATATTCTTTAACATGTGCAATCATAAAATAGTCTAATATCTTCATTTTTTCAACATACGTAGCTATTACCCTCGAAAACTAAAACTTTTGAAATAGGAAAAGAGCCTTTAATCACATTCTTTACCATGTGCAATCATAAAATAGTCTAATATCTTCATTTTTTCAACATACGTTGCTATTACCCTCGAAAACTAAAACTTTTGACATAGGAAAAGAGCCTTTAATCACATTCTTTACCATTTGCAATCATAAAACAGTCTAATATCTTCATTTTTTCCACAGACATAGCTATTACCCTCAAAAACTAAAACTTTTGAAATAGGAAAAGAGCCTTTAATCACATTCTTTACCATTTGCAATCATAAAATAGTCTAATATCTTCATTTTTTCAACATATGTAGCTATTACCCTCGAAAACTAAAACTTTTGAAATAGGAAAAGAGCCTTTAATCACATTCTTTACCATTTGCAATCATAAAATAGTCTAATATCTTCATTTTTTCAACATACGTAGCTATTACCCTCGAAAACTAAAACTATTGAAATAGGAAAAGAGCCTTTAATCACATTCTTTACCATTTGCAATCATAAAATAGTCTAATATCTTCATTTTTTCGACATACGTAGCTATTACCCCCGAAAACTAAAACTTTTAAAATAGGAAAAGAGCCTTTAATCACATTCTTTACCATTTGCAATCATAAAATAGTCTAATATCTTCATTTTTTCAACATATGTAGCTATTACCCTCGAAAACTAAAACTTTTGAAATAAGAAAAGAGCCTTTAATAACATTCTTTACCATGTGCAATCATAAAACCGTCTAATATCTTCATTTTTTCAACATACGTAGCTATTACCCTCGAAAACTAAAACTTTTGAAATAGGAAAAGAGCCTTTAATCACATTCTTTACCATTTTCAATCATAAAATAGTCTAATATTTTCATTTATTCAACATACGTAGCTATTATCCTCGAAAACTAAAACTTTTAAAATAGGAGAAGAGCCTTTAATCACATTCTTCACCGTTTGCAATCATAAAATTGTCTAATATCTTCATTTTTTCAACATACGTAGCTATTACCCTCGAAAACTAAAACTTTTAAAATAGGAAAAGAGCCTTTAATCACATTCTTTACCATTTGCAATCATAAAATAGTCTAATATCTTCATTTTTTCCACAGACATAGCTATTACCCTCGAAAACTAAAACTTTTGACATAGGAAAAGAGCGTTGAATCACATTCTTTACCATGTGCAATCATAAAATTGTCTAATATCTTCATTTTTTCAACATACGTATCTATTACCATCGAAAAATAAAACTTTTGACATAGGAAAAGAGCCTTTAATCACATTCTTTACCATTTGCAATCATAAAATAGTCTAATATCTTCATTTTTTCAACATACGTAGCTATTACCCTCGAAAACTAAAACTTTTGAAATAGGAAAAGAGCCTTTAATCACATTCTTTACCATGTGCAATCATAAAATTGTCTAATATCTTCATTTTTTCCACAGACAAAGCTATTACCCTCGAAAACTAAAACTTTTAAAATAGGAAAAGAGCCTTTAATCACATTCTTTACCATTTGCAATCATAAAATAGTCTAATATCTTCATTTTTTCAACATACGTAGCTATTACCCCCGAAAACTAAAACTTTTGAAATAGGAAAAGAGCCTTTAATCACATTCTTTACCATTTGCAATCATAAAATAGTTTAATATCTTCATTTTTTCAACATACGTAGCTATTACCCTCGAAAACTAAAACTTTTGAAATAGGAAAAAAAGCCTTTAATCACATTCTTTACCATTTGCAATCATAAAATAGTCTAATATCTTAATTTTTTCAACATTCGTAGCTATTACCCTCGAAAACTTAAACTTTTGAAATAGGAAAAGAGCCTTTAATCACATTCTTTACCATTTGCAATCATACAATAGTCTAATATCTTCGTTTTTTCAACATACGTAGCTATTACCCTCGAAAACTAAAACTTTTAAAATAGGAAAAGAGCCTTTAATCACATTCTTTACCATTTGCAATCATAAAATAGTCTAATATCTTCATTTTTTCAACATATGTAGCTATTACCTTCGAAAACTAAAGCTTTTGAAATAGGAAAAGATCCTTTAATAACATTCTTTACCATGTGCAATCATAAAATCGTCTAATATCTTCATTTTTTCAACATACGTAGCTATTACCCTCGAAAACTAAAACTTTGAAATAGGAAAAGAGCCTTTAATCACATTCTTTACCATTTGCAATCATAAAATAGTCTAATATTTTCATTTATTCAACATACGTAGCTATTATCCTCGAAAACTAAAACTTTTAAAATAGGAAAAGAGCCTTTAATCACATTCTTCACCATTTGCAATCATAAAATTGTCTAATATCTTCATTTTTTCAACATACGTAGCTATTACCCTCGAAAACTAAAACTTTTGAAATAGGAAAAGAGCCTTTAATCACATTCTTTACACTTTGCAATCATAAAATAGTCTAATATCTTCATTTTTTCAACATACGTAGCTATTACCCTCGAAAACTAAAACTTTTAAAATAGGAAAAGAGCCTTTAGTCACATTCTTTACCATTTGCAATCATAAAATACTCTAATATCTTCATTTTTTTCAACATACGTAGCCATTACCCTCGAAAACTAAAACTATTGAAATAGGAAAGAGCCTTTAATCACATTCTTTACCATTTGCAATCATAAAATAGTCCTAATATCTTCATTTTTTGAACATACGTAGCTATTACCCTCAAAAACTAAAACTTTAGACATAGGAAAAGAGCCTTTAATCACATTCTTTACCATTTGCAATCATAAAATAGTCTAATATCTTCATTTTTTCCACAGACATAGCTATTACCCTCGAAAACTAAAACTTTTGACATAGGAAAAGAGCCTTTAATCAAATTCTTTACCATTTGCAATCATAAAATAGTCTAATATCTTCATTTTTTTCAACATACGTAGCTATTACCCTCGAAAACTAAAACTTTTGACATAGGAAAAGAGCCTTTAATCACATTCTTTACCATGTGCAATCATAAAATTGTCTAATATCTTCATTTTTTCAACATACGTAGCTAGTACCATCGAAAAATAAAACTTTTGACATAGGAAAAGAGCCTTTAATCACATTCTTTACCATTTGCAATCATGAAATAGTCTAATATCTTCATTTTTTCAACATACGTAGCTATTACCCTCGAAAACTAAAACTTTTGAAATAGGAAAAGAGCCTTTAATCACATTCTTTACCATGTGCAATCATAAAATTGTCTAATATCTTCATTTTTTCAACATACGTAGCTAGTACCATCTAAAACTAAAACTTTTGACATAGGAAAAGAGCCTTTAATCACATTCTTTACCATTTGCAATCATAAAACAGTCTAATATCTTCATTTTTTTCCACAGACATAGCTATTACCCTCAAAAACTAAAACTTTTGAAATAGGAAAAGAGCCTTTAATCACATTCTTTACCATTTGCAATCATAAAATAGTCTAATATCTTCATTTTTTCAACATATGTAGCTATTACCCTCGAAAACTAAAACTTTTGAAATAGGAAAAGAGCCTTTAATCACATTCTTTACCATTTGCAATCATAAAATAGTCTATATCTTCATTTTTTCAACATACGTAGCTATTACCCTCGAAAACTAAAACTATTGAAATAGGAAAAGAGCCTTTAATCACATTTTTTACCATTTGCAATCATAAAATAGTCTAATATCTTCATTTTTTCAACATACGTAGCTATTACCCCCCGAAAACTAAAAACTTTTAAAATAGGAAAAGAGCCTTTAATCACATTCTTTACCATTTGCAATCATAAAATAGTCTAATATCTTCATTTTTTCAACATATGTAGCTATTACCCTCGAAAACTAAAACTTTTGAAATAAGAAAAGAGCCTTTAATAACATTCTTTACCATTTGCAATCATAAAACCGTCTAATATCTTCATTTTTTCAACATACGTAGCTATTACCCTCGAAAACTAAAACTTTTGAAATAGGAAAAGAGCCTTTAATCACATTCTTTACCATTTTCAATCATAAAATAGTCTAATATTTTCATTTATTCAACATACGTAGCTATTATCCTCGAAAACTAAAACTTTTAAAATAGGAGAAGAGCCTTTAATCACATTCTTCACCGTTTGCAATCATAAAATTGTCTAATATCTTCATTTTTTCAACATACGTAGCTATTACCCTCGAAAACTAAAACTTTTAAAATAGGAAAAGAGCCTTTAAATCACATTCTTTACCATTTGCAATCATAAAATAGTCTAATATCTTCATTTTTTCAACAGACATAGCTATTACCCTCGAAAACTAAAACTTTTGACATAGGAAAAGAGCGTTGAATCACATTCTTTACCATGTGCAATCATAAAATTGTCTAATATCTTCATTTTTTCAACATACGTAGCTATTACCATCGAAAAATAAACTTTTGACATAGGAAAAGAGCCTTTAATCACATTCTTTACCATTTGCAATCATAAAATAGTCTAATATCTTCATTTTTTCAACATACGTAGCTATTACCCTCGAAAACTAAAACTTTTGAAATAGGAAAAGAGCCTTTAATCACATTCTTTACCATGTGCAATCATAAAATTGTCTAATATCTTCATTTTTTCCACAGACAAAGCTATTACCCCTCGAAAACTAAAACTTTTAAAATAGGAAAAGAGCCTTTAATCACATTCTTTACCATTTGCAATCATAAAATAGTCTAATATCTTCATTTTTTCAACATACGTAGCTATTACCCCGAAAACTAAAACTTTTGAAATAGGAAAAGAGCCTTTAATCACATTCTTTACCATTTGCAATCATAAAATAGTTTAATATCTTCATTTTTTCAACATTCGTAGCTATTACCCTCGAAAACTTAAACTTTTGAAATAGGAAAAGAGCCTTTAATCACATTCTTTACCATTTGCAATCATAAAATAGTCTAATATCTTCGTTTTTTCAACATACGTAGCTATTACCCTCGAAAACTAAAACTTTTAAAATAGGAAAAGAGCCTTTAATCACATTCTTTACCATTTGCAATCATAAAATAGTCTAATATCTTCATTTTTTCAACATATGTAGCTATTACCTTCGAAAACTAAAGCTTTTGAAATAGGAAAAGAGCCTTTAATAACATTCTTTACCATGTGCAATCATAAAATCGTCTAATATCTTCATTTTTTCAACATACGTAGCTATTACCCTCGAAAACTAAAACTTTGAAATAGGAAAAGAGCCTTTAATCACATTCTTTACCATTTGCAATCATAAAATAGTCTAATATTTTCATTTATTCAACATACGTAGCTATTATCCTCGAAAACTAAAACTTTTAAAATAGGAAAAGAGCCTTTAATCACATTCTTCACCATTTGCAATCATAAAATTGTCTAATATCTTCATTTTTTCAACATACGTAGCTATTACCCTCGAAAACTAAAACTTTTGAAGTAGGAAAAGAGCCTTTAATCACATTCTTTACACTTTGCAATCATAAAATAGTCTAATATTTTCATTTATTCAACATACGTAGCTATTATCCTCGAAAACTAAAACTATTGAAATAAGAAAAGAGCCTTTAATCACATTCTTTACCATTTGCAATCATAAAATAGTCTAATATCTGCATTTTTTCAACATACATAGCTATTACCCTCAAAAACTAAAACCTTAGACATAGGAAAAGAGCCTTTAATACATTCTTTACCATTTGCAATCATAAAATAGTCTAATATCTTCATTTTTTCCACAGACATAGCTATTACCCTCGAAAACTAAAACTTTTGACATAGGAAAAGAGCCTTTAATCACATTCTTTACCATTTGCAATCATAAAATAGTCTAATATCTTCATTTTTTCAACATACGTAGCTATTACCCTCGAAAACTAAAACTTTTGACATAGGAAAAGAGCCTTTAATCACATTCTTTACCATTTGCAATCATAAAATAGTCTAATATCTTCATTTTTTCAACATACGTAGCTATTACCCTCGAAAACTAAAACTTTTGAAATAGGAAAAGAGCCTTTAATCACATTCTTTACAATGTGCGATCATAAAGTTGTCTACTATCTTCATTTTTTCCACAGACAAAGCTATTACCCTCGAAACTAAAACTTTTAAAATAGGAAAAGAGCCTTTAATCCCATTCTTTACAATGTGCAATCATAAAGTTGTCTACTATCTTCATTTTTTCCACAGACAAAGCTATTACCCTCGAAAACAAAAACTTTTAAAATAGGAAAAGAGCCTATAATCACATTCTTTACCATTTGCAATCATAAAATAGTCTAATATCTTCATTTTTTCAACATACGTAGCTATTACCCCCGAAAACTAAAACTTTTGAAATAGGAAAAGAGCCTTTAATCACATTCTTA
>NW_027066212.1:0-19304 GCF_032884065.1 Artemia franciscana
TGTTTAAAGGCTCTTTTCCTATGTCAAAAGTTTTAGTTTTCGAGGGTAATAGCTACGTATGTTGAAAAAATGAAGATATTAGACTATTTTATGATTGCAAATGGTAAAGAATGTGATTAAAGGCTCTTTTCCTATGTCAAAAGTTTTAGTTTTCGAGGGTAATAGCTACGTATGTTGAAAAAATGAAGATATTAGACTATTTTATGATTGCAAATGGTAAAGAATGTGATTAAAGGCTCTTTTCCTATGTCAAAAGTTTTAGTTTTCGAGGGTAATAGCTACGTATGTTGAAAAAATGAAGATATTAGACTATTTTATGATTGCAAATGGTAAAGAATGTGATTAAAGGCTCTTTTCCTATGTCAAAAGTTTTAGTTTTCGAGGGTAATAGCTACGTATGTTGAAAAAATGAAGATATTAGACTATTTTATGATTGCAAATGGTAAAGAATGTGATTAAAGGCTCTTTTCCTATTTCAAAAGTTTTAGTTTTCGAGGGTAATAGCTACGTATGTTGAAAAAATGAAGATATTAGACTATTTTATGATTGCAAATGGTAAAGAATGTGATTAAAGGCTCTTTTCCTATGTCAAAAGTTTTAGTTTTCGAGGGTAATAGCTACGTATGTTGAAAAAATGAAGATATTAGACTATTTTATGATTGCACATGGTAAAGAATGTGATTAAAGGCTCTTTTCCTATTTCAAAAGTTTTAGTTTTCGAGGGTAATAGCTACGTATGTTGAAAAAATGAAGATATTAGACTATTTTATGATTGCAAATGGTAAAGAATGTGATTAAAGGCTCTTTTCCTATTTCAAAAGTTTTAGTTTTCGAGGGTAATAGCTACGTATGTTGAAAAATGAAGATATTAGACTATTTTATAATTGCAAATGGTAACGAATTCGATTAAAGGCTCTTTTCCTATGTCAAAAGTTTTAGTTTTCGAGGGTAATAGCTACGTATGTTGAAAAAATGAAGATATTAGACTATTTTATGATTGCACATGGTAAAGAATGTGATTAAAGGCTCTTTTCCTATGTCAAAAGTTTTAGTTTTCGAGGGTAATAGCTACGTATGTTGAAAAAATGAAGATATTAGACTATTTTATGATTGCACATGGTAAAGAATGTGATTAAAGGCTCTTTTCCTATTTCAAAAGTTTTAGTTTTCGAGGGTAATAGCTACGTATGTTGAAAAAATGAAGATATTAGACTATTTTATGATTGCACATGGTAAAGAATGTGATTAAAGGCTCTTTTCCTATTTCAAAAGTTTTCGTTTTCGAGGGTAATAGCTACGTATGTTGGAAAAATGAAGATATTAGACTATTTTATGATTGCACATGGTAAAGAATGTGATTAAAGGCTCTTTTCCTATTTCAAAAGTTTTAGTTTTCGAGGGTAATAGCTACGTATGTTGGAAAAATGAAGATATTAGACTATTTTATAATTGCAAATGGTAACGAATTTGATTAAAGGCTCTTTTCCTATGTCAAAAGTTTTAGTTTTCGAGGGTAATAGCTACGTATGTTGAAAAAATGAAGATATTAGACTATTTTATGATTGCACATGGTAAAGAAAGTGCTTAAAGGCTCTTTTCCTATGTCAAAAGTTTTAGTTTTCGAGGGTAATAGCTACGTATGTTGAAAAAATGAAGATATTAGACTATTTTATGATTGCACATGGTAAAGAAAGTACTTAAAGGCTCTTTTCCTATTTCAAAAGTTTTAGTTTTCGAGGGTATTAGCTACGTATGTTGAAAAAATGAAGATATTAGACTATTTTATGATTGCACATGGTAAAGAATGTGATTAAAGGCTCTTTTCCTATGTCAAAAGTTTTAGTTTTCGAGGGTAATAGCTACGTATGTTGGAAAAATGAAGATATTAGACTATTTTATAATTGCAAATGGTAACGAATGTGATTAAAGGCTCTTTTCCTATGTCAAAAGTTTTAGTTTTCGAGGGTAATAGCTACGTATGTTGAAAAAAAGAAGATATTAGACTATTTTATGATTGCACATGGTAAAGAAAGTGCTTAAAGGCTCTTTTCCTATGTCAAAAGTTTTAGTTTTCGAGGGTAATAGCTACGTATGTTGAAAAAATGAAGATATTAGACTATTTTATAATTGCAAATGGTAACGAATATGATTAAAGGCTCTTTTCCTATGTCAAAAGTTTTAGTTTTCGAGGGTAATAGCTACGTATGTTGAAAAAATGAAGATATTAGACTATTTTATGATTGCACATGGTAAAGAAAGTGCTTAAAGGCTCTTTTCCTATTTCAAAAGTTTTAGTTTTCGAGGGTATTAGCTACGTACGTTGAAAAAATGAAGATATTAGACTATTTTATGATTGCAAATGGTAAAGAATGTGATTAAAGGCTCTTTTCCTATGTCAAAAGTTTTAGTTTTCGAGGGTAATAGCTACATATGTTGAAAAAATGAAGATATTAGACTATTTTATGATTGCAAATGGTAAAGAATGTGATTAAAGGCTCTTTTCCTATGTCAAAAGTTTTAGTTTTCGAGGGTAATAGCTACGTATGTTGAAAAAATGAAGATATTAGACTATTTTATGATTGCACATGGTAAAGAATGTGATTAAAGGCTCTTTTCCTATTTCAAAAGTTTTAGTTTTCGAGGGTAATAGCTACGTATGTTGAAAAAATGAAGATATTAGACTATTTTATGATTGCAAATGGTAAAGAATGTAATTAAAGGCTCTTTTCCTATTTCAAAAGTTTTCGTTTTCGAGGGTAATAGCTACGTATGTTGGAAAAATGAAGATATTAGACTATTTTATGATTGCACATGGTAAAGAAAGTGCTTAAAGGCTCTTTTCCTATTTTAAAAGTTTTAGTTTTCGAGGGTAATAGCTACGTATGTTGAAAAAATGAAGATATTAGACTATTTTATAATTGCAAATGGTAACGAATGTGATTAAAGGCTCTTTTCCTATGTCAAAAGTTTTAGTTTTCGAGGGTAATAGCTACGTATGTTGAAAAAATGAAGATATTAGACTATTTTATGATTGCACATGGTAAAGAATGTGATTAAAGGCTCTTTTCCTATTTCAAAAGTTTTAGTTTTCGAGGGTAATAGCTACGTATGTTGAAAAAATGAAGATATTAGACTATTTTATGATTGCAAATGGTAAAGAATGTGATTAAAGGCTCTTTTCCTATTTCAAAAGTTTTCGTTTTCGAGGGTAATAGCTACGTATGTTGGAAAAATGAAGATATTAGACTATTTTATGATTGCACATGGTAAAGAAAGTGCTTAAAGGCTCTTTTCCTATTTTAAAAGTTTTAGTTTTCGAGGGTAATAGCTACGTATGTTGAAAAAATGAAGATATTAGACTATTTTATGATTGCAAATGGTAACGAATGTGATTAAAGGCTCTTTTCCTATGTCAAAAGTTTTAGTTTTCAAGGGTAATAGCTACGTATGTCGAAAAAATGAAGATATTAGACTATTTTATGATTGCACATGGTAAAGAAAGTGCTTAAAGGCTCTTTTCCTATTTCAAAAGTTTTAGTTTTCGAGGGTAATAGCTACGTATGTTGAAAAAATGAAGATATTAGACTATTTTATGATTGCAAATGGTAAAGAATGTGATTAAAGGCTCTTTTCCTATGTCAAAAGTTTTAGTTTTCGAGGGTAATAGCTACGTATGTTGAAAAAATGAAGATATTAGACTATTTTATGATTGCAAATGGTAAAGAATGTGATTAAAGGCTCTTTTCCTATGTCAAAAGTTTTAGTTTTCGAGGGTAATAGCTACGTATGTTGAAAAAATGAAGATATTAGACTATTTTATGATTGCACATGGTAAAGAATGTGATTAAAGGCTCTTTTCCTATTTCAAAAGTTTTAGTTTTCGAGGGTAATAGCTACGTATGTTGAAAAAATGAAGATATTAGACTATTTTATGATTGCAAATGGTAAAGAATGTGATTAAAGGCTCTTTTCCTATTTCAAAAGTTTTAGTTTTCGAGGGTAATAGCTACGTATGTTGAAAAAATGAAGATATTAGACTATTTTATGATTGCACATGGTAAAGAATGTGATTAAAGGCTCTTTTCCTATTTCAAAAGTTTTAGTTTTCGAGGGTAATAGCTACGTATGTTGAAAAAATGAAGATATTAGACTATTTTATGATTGCAAATGGTAAAGAATGTGATTAAAGGCTCTTTTCCTATTTCAAAAGTTTTAGTTTTCGAGGGTAATAGCTACGTATGTTGGAAAAATGAAGATATTAGACTATTTTATGATTGCACATGGTAAAGAATGTGATTAAAGGCTCTTTTCCTATGTCAAAAGTTTTAGTTTTCGAGGGTAATAGCTACGTATGTTGAAAAAATGAAGATATTAGACTATTTTATGATTGCAAATGGTAAAGAATGTGATTAAAGGCTCTTTTCCTATGTCAAAAGTTTTAGTTTTCGAGGGTAATAGCTACGTATGTTGAAAAAATGAAGATATTAGACTATTTTATGATTGCACATGGTAAAGAATGTGATTAAAGGCTCTTTTCCTATGTCAAAAGTTTTAGTTTTCGAGGGTAATAGCTACGTATGTTGAAAAAATGAAGATATTAGACTATTTTATGATTGCAAATGGTAAAGAATGTGATTAAAGGCTCTTTTCCTATGTCAAAAGTTTTAGTTTTCGAGGGTAATAGCTACGTATGTTGAAAAAATGAAGATATTAGACTATTTTATGATTGCAATGGTAAAGAATGTGATTAAAGGCTCTTTTCCTATGTCAAAAGTTTTAGTTTTCGAGGGTAATAGCTACGTATGTTGAAAAAATGAAGATATTAGACTATTTTATGATTGCACATGGTAAAGAATGTGATTAAAGGCTCTTTTCCTATTTCAAAAGTTTTAGTTTTCGAGGGTAATAGCTACGTATGTTGAAAAAATGAAGATATTAGACTATTTTATGATTGCAAATGGTAAAGAAAGTGATTAAAGGCTCTTTTCCTATTTCAAAAGTTTTAGTTTTCGAGGGTAATAGCTACGTATGTTGAAAAAATGAAGATATTAGACTATTTTATGATTGCACATGGTAAAGAATGTGATTAAAGGCTCTTTTCCTATTCAAAAGTTTTAGTTTTCGAGGGTAATAGCTACGTATGTTGAAAAAATGAAGATATTAGACTATTTTATAATTGCAAATGGTAAAGAATGTGATTAAAGGCTCTTTTCCTATGTCAAAAGTTTTAGTTTTCGAGGGTAATAGCTACGTATGTTGAAAAAATGAAGATATTAGACTATTTTATGATTGCAATGGTAAAGAATGTGATTAAAGGCTCTTTTCCTATGTCAAAAGTTTTAGTTTTCGAGGGTAATAGCTACGTATGTTGAAAAAATGAAGATATTAGACTATTTTATGATTGCAAATGGTAAAGAATGTGATTAAAGGCTCTTTTCCTATTCAAAAGTTTTAGTTTTCGAGGGTAATAGCTACGTATGTTGAAAAAATGAAGATATTAGACTATTTTATGATTGCAAATGGTAAAGAATGTGATTAAAGGCTCTTTTCCTATGTCAAAAGTTTTAGTTTTCGAGGGTAATAGCTACGTATGTTGAAAAAATGAAGATATTAGACTATTTTATGATTGCACATGGTAAAGAATGTGATTAAAGGCTCTTTTCCTATTTCAAAAGTTTTAGTTTTCGAGGGTAATAGCTACGTATGTTGAAAAAATGAAGATATTAGACTATTTTATGATTGCAAATGGTAAAGAATGTGATTAAAGGCTCTTTTCCTATTTCAAAAGTTTTAGTTTTCGAGGGTAATAGCTACGTATGTTGAAAAAATGAAGATATTAGACTATTTTATGATTGCAAATGGTAAAGAATGTGATTAAAGGCTCTTTTCCTATTTCAAAAGTTTTAGTTTTCGAGGGTAATAGCTACGTATGTTGAAAAAATGAAGATATTAGACTATTTTATGATTGCAAATGGTAAAGAATGTGATTAAAGGCTCTTTTCCTATTTCAAAAGTTTTAGTTTTCGAGGGTAATAGCTACGTATGTTGAAAAAATGAAGATATTAGACTATTTTATGATTGCAAATGGTAAAGAATGTGATTAAAGGCTCTTTTCCTATTTCAAAAGTTTTAGTTTTCGAGGGTAATAGCTACGTATGTTGAAAAAATGAAGATATTAGACTATTTTATGATTGCACATGGTAAAGAATGTGATTAAAGGCTCTTTTCCTATTCAAAAGTTTTAGTTTTCGAGGGTAATAGCTACGTATGTTGAAAAAATGAAGATATTAGACTATTTTATGATTGCAAATGGTAAAGAATGTGATTAAAGGCTCTTTTCCTATGTCAAAAGTTTTAGTTTTCGAGGGTAATAGCTACGTATGTTGAAAAAATGAAGATATTAGACTATTTTATGATTGCACATGGTAAAGAATGTGATTAAAGGCTCTTTTCCTATGTCAAAAGTTTTAGTTTTCGAGGGTAATAGCTACGTATGTTGAAAAAATGAAGATATTAGACTATTTTATGATTGCACATGGTAAAGAATGTGATTAAAGGCTCTTTTCCTATGTCAAAAGTTTTAGTTTTCGAGGGTAATAGCTACGTATGTTGAAAAAATGAAGATATTAGACTATTTTATGATTGCAAATGGTAAAGAATGTGATTAAAGGCTCTTTTCCTATGTCAAAAGTTTTAGTTTTCGAGGGTAATAGCTACGTATGTTGAAAAAATGAAGATATTAGACTATTTTATGATTGCACATGGTAAAGAAAGTGATTAAAGGCTCTTTTCCTATTTCAAAAGTTTTAGTTTTCGAGGGTAATAGCTACGTATGTTGAAAAAATGAAGATATTAGACTATTTTATGATTGCAAATGGTAAAGAATGTGATTAAAGGCTCTTTTCCTATGTCAAAAGTTTTAGTTTTCGAGGGTAATAGCTACGTATGTTGAAAAAATGAAGATATTAGACTATTTTATGATTGCACATGGTAAAGAATGTGATTAAAGGCTCTTTTCCTATGTCAAAAGTTTTAGTTTTCGAGGGTAATAGCTACGTATGTTGAAAAAATGAAGATATTAGACTATTTTATGATTGCAAATGGTAAAGAATGTGATTAAAGGCTCTTTTCCTATTTCAAAAGTTTTAGTTTTCGAGGGTAATAGCTACGTATGTTGAAAAAATGAAGATATTAGACTATTTTATGATTGCACATGGTAAAGAATGTGATTAAAGGCTCTTTTCCTATGTCAAAAGTTTTAGTTTTCGAGGGTAATAGCTACGTATGTTGAAAAAATGAAGATATTAGACTATTTTATGATTGCAAATGGTAAAGAATGTGATTAAAGGCTCTTTTCCTATGTCAAAAGTTTTAGTTTTCGAGGGTAATAGCTACGTATGTTGAAAAAATGAAGATATTAGACTATTTTATGATTGCACATGGTAAAGAATGTGATTAAAGGCTCTTTTCCTATTTCAAAAGTTTTAGTTTTCGAGGGTAATAGCTACGTATGTTGAAAAAATGAAGATATTAGACTATTTTATGATTGCACATGGTAAAGAATGTGATTAAAGGCTCTTTTCCTATTTCAAAAGTTTTAGTTTTCGAGGGTAATAGCTACGTATGTTGAAAAAATGAAGATATTAGACTATTTTATGATTGCACATGGTAAAGAATGTGATTAAAGGCTCTTTTCCTATTTCAAAAGTTTTAGTTTTCGAGGGTAATAGCTACGTATGTTGAAAAAATGAAGATATTAGACTATTTTATGATTGCAAATGGTAAAGAATGTGATTAAAGGCTCTTTTCCTATTCAAAAGTTTTAGTTTTCGAGGGTAATAGCTACGTATGTTGAAAAAATGAAGATATTAGACTATTTTATGATTGCAATGGTAAAGAATGTGATTAAAGGCTCTTTTCCTATTTCAAAAGTTTTAGTTTTCGAGGGTAATAGCTACGTATGTTGAAAAAATGAAGATATTAGACTATTTTATGATTGCACATGGTAAAGAATGTGATTAAAGGCTCTTTTCCTATTTCAAAAGTTTTAGTTTTCGAGGGTAATAGCTACGTATGTTGAAAAAATGAAGATATTAGACTATTTTATGATTGCAAATGGTAAAGAATGTGATTAAAGGCTCTTTTCCTATGTCAAAAGTTTTAGTTTTCGAGGGTAATAGCTACGTATGTTGAAAAAATGAAGATATTAGACTATTTTATGATTGCACATGGTAAAGAATGTGATTAAAGGCTCTTTTCCTATGTCAAAAGTTTTAGTTTTCGAGGGTAATAGCTACGTATGTTGAAAAAATGAAGATATTAGACTATTTTATGATTGCAAATGGTAAAGAATGTGATTAAAGGCTCTTTTCCTATTTCAAAAGTTTTAGTTTTCGAGGGTAATAGCTACGTATGTTGAAAAAATGAAGATATTAGACTATTTTATGATTGCAAATGGTAAAGAATGTGATTAAAGGCTCTTTTCCTATTTCAAAAGTTTTAGTTTTCGAGGGTAATAGCTACGTATGTTGAAAAAATGAAGATATTAGACTATTTTATGATTGCAAATGGTAAAGAATGTGATTAAAGGCTCTTTTCCTATTTCAAAAGTTTTAGTTTTCGAGGGTAATAGCTACGTATGTTGAAAAAATGAAGATATTAGACTATTTTATGATTGCACATGGTAAAGAATGTGATTAAAGGCTCTTTTCCTATGTCAAAAGTTTTAGTTTTCGAGGGTAATAGCTACGTATGTTGAAAAAATGAAGATATTAGACTATTTTATGATTGCAAATGGTAAAGAATGTGATTAAAGGCTCTTTTCCTATGTCAAAAGTTTTAGTTTTCGAGGGTAATAGCTACGTATGTTGAAAAAATGAAGATATTAGACTATTTTATGATTGCACATGGTAAAGAATGTGATTAAAGGCTCTTTTCCTATGTCAAAAGTTTTAGTTTTCGAGGGTAATAGCTACGTATGTTGAAAAAATGAAGATATTAGACTATTTTATGATTGCAAATGGTAAAGAATGTGATTAAAGGCTCTTTTCCTATGTCAAAAGTTTTAGTTTTCGAGGGTAATAGCTACGTATGTTGAAAAAATGAAGATATTAGACTATTTTATGATTGCACATGGTAAAGAATGTGATTAAAGGCTCTTTTCCTATGTCAAAAGTTTTAGTTTTCGAGGGTAATAGCTACGTATGTTGAAAAAATGAAGATATTAGACTATTTTATGATTGCAAATGGTAAAGAATGTGATTAAAGGCTCTTTTCCTATTCAAAAGTTTTAGTTTTCGAGGGTAATAGCTACGTATGTTGAAAAAATGAAGATATTAGACTATTTTATGATTGCACATGGTAAAGAATGTGATTAAAGGCTCTTTTCCTATTTCAAAAGTTTTAGTTTTCGAGGGTAATAGCTACGTATGTTGAAAAAATGAAGATATTAGACTATTTTATGATTGCAAATGGTAAAGAATGTGATTAAAGGCTCTTTTCCTATTCAAAAGTTTTAGTTTTCGAGGGTAATAGCTACGTATGTTGAAAAAATGAAGATATTAGACTATTTTATAATTGCAAATGGTAACGAATGTGATTAAAGGCTCTTTTCCTATGTCAAAAGTTTTAGTTTTCGAGGGTAATAGCTACGTATGTTGAAAAAATGAAGATATTAGACTATTTTATGATTGCACATGGTAAAGAAAGTGCTTAAAGGCTCTTTTCCTATGTCAAAAGTTTTAGTTTTCGAGGGTAATAGCTACGTATGTTGAAAAAATGAAGATATTAGACTATTTTATGATTGCAAATGGTAAAGAATGTGATTAAAGGCTCTTTTCCTATGTCAAAAGTTTTAGTTTTCGAGGGTAATAGCTACGTATGTTGAAAAAATGAAGATATTAGACTATTTTATGATTGCACATGGTAAAGAATGTGATTAAAGGCTCTTTTCCTATTTCAAAAGTTTTAGTTTTCGAGGGTAATAGCTACGTATGTTGAAAAAATGAAGATATTAGACTATTTTATGATTGCAAATGGTAAAGAATGTGATTAAAGGCTCTTTTCCTATTTCAAAAGTTTTAGTTTTCGAGGGTAATAGCTACGTATGTTGAAAAAATGAAGATATTAGACTATTTTATGATTGCAAATGGTAAAGAATGTGATTAAAGGCTCTTTTCCTATTTCAAAAGTTTTAGTTTTCGAGGGTAATAGCTACGTATGTTGAAAAAATGAAGATATTAGACTATTTTATGATTGCACATGGTAAAGAATGTGATTAAAGGCTCTTTTCCTATTTCAAAAGTTTTAGTTTTCGAGGGTAATAGCTACGTATGTTGAAAAAATGAAGATATTAGACTATTTTATGATTGCAAATGGTAAAGAATGTGATTAAAGGCTCTTTTCCTATTTCAAAAGTTTTAGTTTTCGAGGGTAATAGCTACGTATGTTGGAAAAATGAAGATATTAGACTATTTTATGATTGCACATGGTAAAGAAAGTGCTTAAAGGCTCTTTTCCTATTTCAAAAGTTTTAGTTTTCGAGGGTAATAGCTACGTATGTTGAAAAAATGAAGATATTAGACTATTTTATGATTGCAAATGGTAAAGAATGTGATTAAAGGCTCTTTTCCTATGTCAAAAGTTTTAGTTTTCGAGGGTAATAGCTACGTATGTTGAAAAAATGAAGATATTAGACTATTTTATGATTGCACATGGTAAAGAATGTGATTAAAGGCTCTTTTCCTATTTCAAAAGTTTTAGTTTTCGAGGGTAATAGCTACGTATGTTGAAAAAATGAAGATATTAGACTATTTTATGATTGCACATGGTAAAGAATGTGATTAAAGGCTCTTTTCCTATGTCAAAAGTTTTAGTTTTCGAGGGTAATAGCTACGTATGTTGAAAAAATGAAGATATTAGACTATTTTATGATTGCAAATGGTAAAGAATGTGATTAAAGGCTCTTTTCCTATGTCAAAAGTTTTAGTTTTCGAGGGTAATAGCTACGTATGTTGAAAAAATGAAGATATTAGACTATTTTATGATTGCACATGGTAAAGAATGTGATTAAAGGCTCTTTTCCTATGTTCAAAAGTTTTAGTTTTCGAGGGTAATAGCTACGTATGTTGAAAAAATGAAGATATTAGACTATTTTATGATTGCAAATGGTAAAGAATGTGATTAAAGGCTCTTTTCCTATTTCAAAAGTTTTAGTTTTCGAGGGTAATAGCTACGTATGTTGAAAAAATGAAGATATTAGACTATTTTATGATTGCAAATGGTAAAGAATGTGATTAAAGGCTCTTTTCCTATGTCAAAAGTTTTAGTTTTCGAGGGTAATAGCTACGTATGTTGAAAAAATGAAGATATTAGACTATTTTATGATTGCAAATGGTAAAGAATGTGATTAAAGGCTCTTTTCCTATGTCAAAAGTTTTAGTTTTCGAGGGTAATAGCTACGTATGTTGAAAAAATGAAGATATTAGACTATTTTATGATTGCAAATGGTAAAGAATGTGATTAAAGGCTCTTTTCCTATGTCAAAAGTTTTAGTTTTCGAGGGTAATAGCTACGTATGTTGAAAAAATGAAGATATTAGACTATTTTATGATTGCAAATGGTAAAGAATGTGATTAAAGGCTCTTTTCCTATGTCAAAAGTTTTAGTTTTCGAGGGTAATAGCTACGTATGTTGAAAAAATGAAGATATTAGACTATTTTATGATTGCAAATGGTAAAGAATGTGATTAAAGGCTCTTTTCCTATTCAAAAGTTTTAGTTTTCGAGGGTAATAGCTACGTATGTTGAAAAAATGAAGATATTAGACTATTTTATGATTGCACATGGTAAAGAATGTGCTTAAAGGCTCTTTTCCTATTTCAAAAGTTTTAGTTTTCGAGGGTAATAGCTACGTATGTTGAAAAAATGAAGATATTAGACTATTTTATGATTGCAAATGGTAAAGAATGTGATTAAAGGCTCTTTTCCTATTTCAAAAGTTTTAGTTTTCGAGGGTAATAGCTACGTATGTTGAAAAAATGAAGATATTAGACTATTTTATGATTGCAAATGGTAAAGAATGTGATTAAAGGCTCTTTTCCTATGTCAAAAGTTTTAGTTTTCGAGGGTAATAGCTACGTATGTTGAAAAAATGAAGATATTAGACTATTTTATGATTGCAAATGGTAAAGAATGTGATTAAAGGCTCTTTTCCTATGTCAAAAGTTTTAGTTTTCGAGGGTAATAGCTACGTATGTTGAAAAAATGAAGATATTAGACTATTTTATGATTGCACATGGTAAAGAATGTGATTAAAGGCTCTTTTCCTATGTCAAAAGTTTTAGTTTTCGAGGGTAATAGCTACGTATGTTGAAAAAATGAAGATATTAGACTATTTTATGATTGCAAATGGTAAAGAATGTGATTAAAGGCTCTTTTCCTATGTCAAAAGTTTTAGTTTTCGAGGGTAATAGCTACGTATGTTGAAAAAATGAAGATATTAGACTATTTTATGATTGCACATGGTAAAGAAAGTGATTAAAGGCTCTTTTCCTATTTCAAAAGTTTTAGTTTTCGAGGGTAATAGCTACGTATGTTGAAAAAATGAAGATATTAGACTATTTTATGATTGCACATGGTAAAGAATGTGATTAAAGGCTCTTTTCCTATTTCAAAAGTTTTAGTTTTCGAGGGTAATAGCTACGTATGTTGAAAAAATGAAGATATTAGACTATTTTATGATTGCAAATGGTAAAGAATGTGATTAAAGGCTCTTTTCCTATGTCAAAAGTTTTAGTTTTCGAGGGTAATAGCTACGTATGTTGAAAAAATGAAGATATTAGACTATTTTATGATTGCAAATGGTAAAGAATGTGATTAAAGGCTCTTTTCCTATGTCAAAAGTTTTAGTTTTCGAGGGTAATAGCTACGTATGTTGAAAAAATGAAGATATTAGACTATTTTATGATTGCAAATGGTAAAGAATGTGATTAAAGGCTCTTTTCCTATTTCAAAAGTTTTAGTTTTCGAGGGTAATAGCTACGTATGTTGAAAAAATGAAGATATTAGACTATTTTATGATTGCAAATGGTAAAGAATGTGATTAAAGGCTCTTTTCCTATGTCAAAAGTTTTAGTTTTCGAGGGTAATAGCTACGTATGTTGAAAAAATGAAGATATTAGACTATTTTATGATTGCAAATGGTAAAGAATGTGATTAAAGGCTCTTTTCCTATGTCAAAAGTTTTAGTTTTCGAGGGTAATAGCTACGTATGTTGAAAAAATGAAGATATTAGACTATTTTATGATTGCAAATGGTAAAGAATGTGATTAAAGGCTCTTTTCCTATTTCAAAAGTTTTAGTTTTCGAGGGTAATAGCTACGTATGTTGAAAAAATGAAGATATTAGACTATTTTATGATTGCAAATGGTAAAGAATGTGATTAAAGGCTCTTTTCCTATTTCAAAAGTTTTAGTTTTCGAGGGTAATAGCTACGTATGTTGAAAAAATGAAGATATTAGACTATTTTATGATTGCAAATGGTAAAGAATGTGATTAAAGGCTCTTTTCCTATTTCAAAAGTTTTAGTTTTCGAGGGTAATAGCTACGTATGTTGAAAAAATGAAGATATTAGACTATTTTATGATTGCAAATGGTAAAGAATGTGATTAAAGGCTCTTTTCCTATGTCAAAAGTTTTAGTTTTCGAGGGTAATAGCTACGTATGTTGGAAAAATGAAGATATTAGACTATTTTATGATTGCACATGGTAAAGAAAGTGCTTAAAGGCTCTTTTCCTATTTCAAAAGTTTTAGTTTTCGAGGGTAATAGCTACGTATGTTGAAAAAATGAAGATATTAGACTATTTTATAATTGCAAATGGTAACGAATGTGATTAAAGGCTCTTTTCCTATGTCAAAAGTTTTAGTTTTCGAGGGTAATAGCTACGTATGTTGAAAAAATGAAGATATTAGACTATTTTATGATTGCACATGGTAAAGAATGTGATTAAAGGCTCTTTTCCTATTTCAAAAGTTTTAGTTTTCGAGGGTAATAGCTACGTATGTTGAAAAAATGAAGATATTAGACTATTTTATGATTGCAAATGGTAAAGAATGTGATTAAAGGCTCTTTTCCTATGTCAAAAGTTTTAGTTTTCGAGGGTAATAGCTACGTATGTTGAAAAATGAAGATATTAGACTATTTTATGATTGCAAATGGTAAAGAATGTGATTAAAGGCTCTTTTCCTATGTCAAAAGTTTTAGTTTTCGAGGGTAATAGCTACGTATGTTGAAAAAATGAAGATATTAGACTATTTTATGATTGCAAATGGTAAAGAATGTGATTAAAGGCTCTTTTCCTATGTCAAAAGTTTTAGTTTTCGAGGGTAATAGCTACGTATGTTGGAAAAAATGAAGATATTAGACTATTTTATGATTGCAAATGGTAAAGAATGTGATTAAAGGCTCTTTTCCTATTTCAAAAGTTTTAGTTTTCGAGGGTAATAGCTACGTATGTTGAAAAAATGAAGATATTAGACTATTTTATGATTGCACATGGTAAAGAAAGTGCTTAAAGGCTCTTTTCCTATTTCAAAAGTTTTAGTTTTCGAGGGTAATAGCTACGTATGTTGAAAAAATGAAGATATTAGACTATTTTATGATTGCAAATGGTAAAGAATGTGATTAAAGGCTCTTTTCCTATGTTCAAAAGTTTTAGTTTTCGAGGGTAATAGCTACGTATGTTGAAAAAATGAAGATATTAGACTATTTTATGATTGCAAATGGTAAAGAATGTGATTAAAGGCTCTTTTCCTATGTCAAAAGTTTTAGTTTTCGAGGGTAATAGCTACGTATGTTGGAAAAATGAAGATATTAGACTATTTTATGATTGCACATGGTAAAGAATGTGATTAAAGGCTCTTTTCCTATTTCAAAAGTTTTAGTTTTCGAGGGTAATAGCTACGTATGTTGAAAAAATGAAGATATTAGACTATTTTATGATTGCACATGGTAAAGAAAGTGCTTAAAGGCTCTTTTCCTATTTCAAAAGTTTTAGTTTTCGAGGGTAATAGCTACGTATGTTGAAAAAATGAAGATATTAGACTATTTTATGATTGCAAATGGTAAAGAATGTGATTAAAGGCTCTTTTCCTATGTCAAAAGTTTTAGTTTTCGAGGGTAATAGCTACGTATGTTGAAAAAATGAAGATATTAGACTATTTTATGATTGCAAATGGTAAAGAATGTGATTAAAGGCTCTTTTCCTATGTCAAAAGTTTTAGTTTTCGAGGGTAATAGCTACGTATGTTGAAAAAATGAAGATATTAGACTATTTTATGATTGCAAATGGTAAAGAATGTGATTAAAGGCTCTTTTCCTATGTCAAAAGTTTTAGTTTTCGAGGGTAATAGCTACGTATGTTGAAAAAATGAAGATATTAGACTATTTTATGATTGCACATGGTAAAGAAAGTGCTTAAAGGCTCTTTTCCTATTTCAAAAGTTTTAGTTTTCGAGGGTAATAGCTACGTATGTTGAAAAAATGAAGATATTAGACTATTTTATGATTGCAAATGGTAAAGAATGTGATTAAAGGCTCTTTTCCTATGTCAAAAGTTTTAGTTTTCGAGGGTAATAGCTACGTATGTTGAAAAAATGAAGATATTAGACTATTTTATGATTGCACATGGTAAAGAATGTGATTAAAGGCTCTTTTCCTATTTCAAAAGTTTTAGTTTTCGAGGGTAATAGCTACGTATGTTGAAAAAATGAAGATATTAGACTATTTTATGATTGCAAATGGTAAAGAATGTGATTAAAGGCTCTTTTCCTATTTCAAAAGTTTTAGTTTTCGAGGGTAATAGCTACGTATGTTGGAAAAAATGAAGATATTAGACTATTTTATGATTGCAAATGGTAAAGAATGTGATTAAAGGCTCTTTTCCTATGTCAAAAGTTTTAGTTTTCGAGGGTAATAGCTACGTATGTTGAAAAAATGAAGATATTAGACTATTTTATGATTGCAAATGGTAAAGAATGTGATTAAAGGCTCTTTTCCTATGTCAAAAGTTTTAGTTTTCGAGGGTAATAGCTACGTATGTTGAAAAAATGAAGATATTAGACTATTTTATGATTGCAAATGGTAAAGAATGTGATTAAAGGCTCTTTTCCTATGTCAAAAGTTTTAGTTTTCGAGGGTAATAGCTACGTATGTTGAAAAAATGAAGATATTAGACTATTTTATGATTGCAAATGGTAAAGAATGTGATTAAAGGCTCTTTTCCTATGTCAAAAGTTTTAGTTTTCGAGGGTAATAGCTACGTATGTTGAAAAAATGAAGATATTAGACTATTTTATGATTGCAAATGGTAAAGAATGTGATTAAAGGCTCTTTTCCTATGTCAAAAGTTTTAGTTTTCGAGGGTAATAGCTACGTATGTTGAAAAAATGAAGATATTAGACTATTTTATGATTGCATATGGTAAAGAATGTGATTAAAGGCTCTTTTCCTATTTCAAAAGTTTAAGTTTTCGAGGGTAATAGCTACGTATGTTAAAAAAATGAAGATATTAGACTATTTTATGATTGCAAATGGTAAAGAATGTGATTAAAGGCTCTTTTCCTATTTCAAAAGTTTTAGTTTTCGAGGGTAATAGCTACGTATGTTGAAAAAATGAAGATATTAGACTATTTTATGATTGCAAATGGTATAGAATGTGATTAAAGGCTCTTTTCCTATTTCAAAAGTTTTCGTTTTCGAGGGTAATAGCTACGTATGTTGGAAAAATGAAGATATTAGACTATTTTATGATTGCACATGGTAAAGAATGTGATTAAAGGCTCTTTTCCTATGTCAAAAGTTTTAGTTTTCGAGGGTAATAGCCACGTATGTTGGAAAAATGAAGATATTAGACTATTTTACGATTGCACATGGTAACGAAAGTGCTTAAAGGCTCTTTTCCTATGGCAAAAGTTTTAGTTTTCGAGGGTAATAGCTACGTATGATGAAAAAATGAAGATATTAGACTATTTTATAATTGCAAATGGTAACGAATGTGATTAAAGGCTCTTTTCCTATGTCAAAAGTTTTAGTTTTCGAGGGTAATAGCTACGTATGTTGAAAAAATGAAGATATTAGACTATTTTATGATTGCACGTGGTAAAGAAAGTGCTTAAAGGCTCTTTTCCTATTTCAAAAGTTTTAGTTTTCGAGGGTAATAGCTATGTATGTTGAAAAAATGAAGATATTAGACTATTTTATGATTGCAAAGGGTAAAGAATGTGATTAAAGGCTCTTTTCCTATGTCAAAAGTTTTAGTTTTCGAGGGTAATAGCTACGTATGTTGAAAAAATGAAGATATTAGACTATTTTATGATTGCAAATGGTAAAGAATGTGATTAAAGGCACGTTTACTATGTCAAAAGTTTTAGTTTTTGAGGGTAATAGCTACGTATGTTGAAAAAATGAAGATATTAGACTATTTTATGATTGCACATGGTAAAGAAAGTGCTTAAAGGCTCTTTTCCTATTTCAAAAGTTTTAGTTTTCGAGGGTAATAGCTACGTATGTTGAAAAAATGAAGATATTAGACTATTTTATGATTGCAAATGGTAAAGAATGTGATTAAAGGCTCTTTTCCTATGTCAAAAGTTTTAGTTTTCGAGGGTAATAGCTACGTATGATGAAAAAATGAAGATATTAGACTATTTTATAATTGCAAATGGTAACGAATGTGATTAAAGGCTCTTTTCCTATGTCAAAAGTTTTAGTTTTCGAGGGTAATAGCTACGTATGTTGAAAAAATGAAGATATTAGACTATTTTATAATTGCAAATGGTAACGAATGTGATTAAAGGCTCTTTTCCTATGTCAAAAGTTTTAGTTTTCGAGGGTAATATCTACGTATGTTGAAAAAATGAAGATATTAGACTATTTTATGATTGCACATGGTAAAGAAAGTGCTTAAAGGCTCTTTTCCTATTTCAAAAGTTTTAGTTTTCGAGGGTAATAGCTACGTATGTTGAAAAGATGAAGATATTAGACTATTTTATGATTGCAAATGGCAAAGAATGTGATTAAAGTCTCTTTTCCTATGTCAAAAGTTTTAGTTTTCGAGGGTAATAGCTACGTATGTTGAAAAAATGAAGATATTAGACTATTTTATGATTGCAAATGGTAAAGAATGTGATTAAAGGCTCTTATCCTATGTCAAAAGTTTTAGTTTTCGAGGGTAATAGCTACGTATGTTGAAAAAATGAAGATATTAGACTATTTTATGATTGCATATGGTAAAGAAAGTGCTTAAAGGCTCTTTTCCTATTTCAAAAGTTTTAGTTTTCGAGGGTAATAGCTACGTATGTTGAAAAAATGAAGATATTAGACTATTTTATGATTGCAAATGGTAAAGAATGTGATTAAAGGCTCTTTTCCTATGTCAAAAGTTTTAGTTTTCGAAGGTAATAGCTACGTATGATGAAAAAATGAAGATATTAGACTATTTTATAATTGCAAATGGTAACGAATGTGATTAAAGACTCTTTTCCTATGTCAAAAGTTTTAGTTTTCGAGGGTAATAGCTACGTATGTTGAAAAAATGAAGATATTAGACTATTTTATAATTGCAAATGGTAACGAATGTGATTAAAGGCTCTTTTCCTACGTCAAAAGTTTTAGTTTTGGAGGGTAAAAGCTACGTATGTCGAAAAAATGAAGATATTAGACTATTTTATGATTGCACATGGTAAAAAAAGTGCTTAAAGGCTCCTTTCCTATTTCAAAAGTTTTAGTTTTCGAGGGTAATAGCTACGTATGTTGAAAAAATGAAGATATTAGACTATTTTATGATTGCAAATGGTAAAGAATGTGATTAAAGGCTCTTTTCTTATGTCAAAAGTTTTAGTTTTCGAGGGTAATAGCTCCGTATGTTGAAAAAATGAAGATATTAGACTATTTTATGATTGCACATGGTAAAGAATGTGATTAAAGGCTCTTTTCCTATTTCAAAAGTTTTAGTTTTCGAGGGTAATAGCTACGTATGTTGAAAAAATGAAGATATTAGACTATTTTATGATTGCAAATGGTAAAGAATGTGATTAAAGGCTCTTTTCCTATTTCAAAAGTTTTAGTTTTCGAGGGTAATAGCTACGTATGTTGAAAAAATGAAGATATTAGACTATTTTATGATTGCAAATGGTAAAGAATGTGATTAAAGGCTCTTTTCCTATTTCAAAAGTTTTCGTTTTCGAGGGTAATAGCTACGTATGTTGGAAAAATGAAGATATTAGACTATTTTATGATTGCACAT